>NC_046982.1:23483443-23584696 GCF_009769545.1 Cyclopterus lumpus | reverse complement strand
GCACTTTGGTAGCACTTAAATGGCTCTTACTGATAGCACTTTGTAGTTTAACTTCATTGAAGAAATTGTACTTGCTTGATTCTTGTTGTTCTGAGTTTGGACTCATGGTTTAATGCACTTATTGTAAGTCGCTTTGGATAAAAGCGTCAGCTAAATGACATGTAATGTAATGTAATGTAAGACACTGCAGTACCGACATGAAGACACTGCAGGATGGGTATGAAGACACTGCAGTACTTACATGAAGACACTGCAGTATTGGTATGAAGACAATGCAGTACCGACATGAAGACACTACAGTACGTACATGAAGACACTGCAGTATTGGTATGAAGACACTGCAGTTCTGACATTAAGACACTGCAGTACCGACATGAAGACACTGCAGTACCGACATGAAGACACTGCAGTATGGGTATGAAGACACTACAGTATTTACATGAAGACACTGCAGTATGGGTATGAAGACACTGCAGTACCGACATGAAGACACTGCAGTACTGGCATGAAGACACTGCAGTACTCACATGAAGACGCATGGTGAGTGTTTGTGTGTTTGGGGAGAGAGAGAGAGACAGTGGAAGAGAAAGAGGAAGAGAAGGTGGAAGGTGACACCAATTTACAGGAAGTACTTCTACTGTGATGGAAGGTTTAGGTTTACTTAATTCAATTCAGTTTATTTTGTATAGCCCAATATCACAAATTACAAATTTGCCTCAGAGGGCTTTACAATCTGTACACATACGACATCCCTGTCCCAGGACCTCACATCGAATCAGGAAAAACTCCCTAAAAATAACTTCACAGGGGAAAAAGGTGAAGAAACCTTCAGGAGAGCAACAGAGGAGGATCCCTCTCCCCGGATGGACAGAAGCAATAGATGTCATGTGTACAGAATGACATCCATAAAAGAGGAGCTTGATAACTAAAGGTTCTAGCTCCCATCCTAATTTTGAAGACTCTAGGAACCACGACTAGCCCCACATTTAGTGAGCGCAGCTCTCTAGTGGGGCAATATGGTACTACAAGCTCCTTAAGATATTATGGTGCATCACCAATCAATGCTTTGTAGGTGAGGAGAAGAATTTTAAATGTGATTCTTGATTTTACAGGGAGCCAGTGCAGAGCAGCTAATAGAGGAGTAATGTGATCTCTTTTCTTAGTTTTTGTGAGTACACAAGCTGTAGCATTCTGGATTAACTGGAGGGACCTAAGAGACTTATTAGAGCAGCCTGATAATAAGGAATTGCAATAATCTAGTCCGGAAGTAACACACGCGTGAACCAGCTTTTCTGCATCTTTTTGTGACAAATATATATATATTGGTCCAAGCACAGAACCTTGTGGAACTCCGTGATTAACGTTGGTGGTCATTGAGGTTTCATCGTTTACAAATACAAATTGAGATCGATCTGATAAATAGGATTTAAACCAACTTAGTGCGGTACCTGAAATGCCAATCGACTGATCCAATCTCTGTAATAGGATGTCATGGTCATGTCGATGATGTAAACAAGTGCAAACAGCTGCAGACAAATTATTATATATAGTGTGTATCATTTAACTGGATTGAATATAATGCTGATATGTTTGTTTACTTGACTGTATAATCACATGGAAATAATAATCATTGTGACTTCATAACCTTGAAATGAGCTGTTTGTATCCATAGGGAGTGAGTGCCATGTTTCTACAGGGGCCCAGAACGGACAAACATAACACTGAGTTGAGACAGAGCCACAGTAGTTCTCCTCCATGCTCGGCACAACGGAGAAGTTATCATTGGTCGCAATCTGCAGTCCTCACTGCTCGATACCGACAGAACTACACATAAGATCTTTAACTATTTGTAGTTAACCTCTTAGCGTTCCTGTAAAATTCACGAAAAACACCTATCCAGACGTACCCAAAGTAAATTGTAAGCTGTAGGAGAACCATTTGGAGTAAATGCATGGTTTTGGTCTCTTTTGAAAGGTAACATTCTGAAGTCCCCCCCCCCCCCCCCCCCCAACAGTCAGAATCACGTTAAGTGCTGCTGACATTGAGTAATATAAGTTGGCACACACATAAGTAGAAGATTTTCTATTTTCGCAGTAAATATTTTTGTGAAATAGATGCCTGCAGATAATTATAGCTGGGACTTATGGACTGGAAAACACAATGGGAGCATAGCATAAAGCCTTACCTAGTCCAAGTAAAAAGTAGATTATAATTTTACCGAAAATTAAGATTTTACACATGTATGGGTATGTTTAGGCATTTTTCCAATAAAGGCCATTTGGAGACTCCATTTTAGGCCCTAATGAAAGGTGAAACAGAGGTATCATATACACATTCACTATTGCTGACACAAAGGAACTGAAGCATAAACACTTTATTGTGTTTTTCCCCCGAAATGAAACCAAATTGTGTGCAAAATGAACCGCAATCGACAGGTTGTCATTACGGGTCTATTCACTTATCTGGCATCCCAACATGGCACTTGTTTTCGTCTTTTCATTGGCTATTCGAATCCAGCATCATTTGACAAATCCGACTCCGTGTGCGCGCACAGTAGCCAAAAGAAGTTGGTCAGCCCTCTTCTTCTTCACTGACTGGCTAATGTGGGTTTAAAATAGGATATTTTGCTCCTATTGGCTTACATTTGGTGTCAATTGAAAGGCTAGAGTCGAACGAACAGTTTGATATCCGGGTTGTAAAGGTGCGCGGCAGAGAACGGCTTTTACAGCTACTTTTCTGAAATATTGTCATATCTGCCGCTGATTTGAAATGATGCAACAGCAGTTTGTGGATATTTATGGATGTAATCATGTGTTTTGGACAAAATCGTTTACTGAATTGGATTGTATGGACCTTTTTACAACGTAACAAGACTGTTTTTATAGGAATGTGGCTGTGGCTCAAAACGAAGCTTCATCGGTGAGTCGGCTTGATATTAAAAACGTTTGTTTGTTTGTTGTTGTCTGACAAAAATGTTGCCTGAAGCTGCTGTGGTGGTCCGATCTTGAAATTGAGTGAATAGTTAGAATCACAAGAATCGTAGGTTTCCAGAAACATACAACACTAGTACCTAACTATAAATAGATGGACGATGAACGGTATGATCTCCAGCGCACAGTTGGTGGGCCCGCCCACGGGCCACCGGAACGTTAAGAGATAGAGAAATAGTTTTTTCTATATAGTATTTCCTAATCATATATCTGCAATTTTGGGTTATTAGGACAACCAGTTAGTGTCTTTATGTTTCAGGGTCAGATAGGAAGAGGACATGACTTAGGTGAGGACACTGTAACACCTGTCTTCCAACAGCAGAGGGCATGCTGATGTCACAGTGTGTGTGCGCGTGTGTGTGTGTGTGTGTGTGTGTGTGTGAGACACGTCTGTTCTGAGCTTCTCCAACTGCCGTGTGCAGGACTATAACAACAAACTTGAACATTTATTTTACACCAACAGAGTTTCTCCTCCATGTGAGGTGATGATGATTCTGTGCTGAGTCACCAGTGTGTGTGTGTGTGTGTGTGTGTGTGTGTGTGGTATGAATGAATCAGGGACACTCTCTCTTCCTACTCTTCTCTCCTTCCTCCTCCTCTTCTGTCGTGACGTTCATTCAGGAGGAAACACCACAGAGTCCTGAGATATTCTGAGAGACTTTACTCCCAGTTTGTGTGTGTGTGTGTGTGTGTGTCTGTGTGTGTGTGTGTGTGTGTGAATTACAGGGAATACCTCTGTGGATGGGGGAGGGATTAAACCGAGAGAGGTATAATTACAGTAACAGAGCAGAGAGGGAGAGTAGAGTGACCCTGCACACAGTGTTCATTCAGCTCAGACCACTGAACTATCAGGACCAGAACCATCAGGATACATTAGGACCAGGTCTGCAACACCTTTGAGATTCAAAGACCAGTCTGAGGACCAGAAAACCAGTCTACTGTTCCTCTGTGAACTCTGCTGACCATGAGGTGCTGACCTCTTCGTGTTTCTTGTTTTATCTCCTCACTCACCTCTAACATCAGAAAGACTCTACTTAGTCTGAGGTCTTGAACAAAAGGATCTTGAACTGTTCACCAGCTGCTTCCTGTTTCTGAATCTAGACCGGCTATCTCTCACCACAGATACTGGCACTACAAACTGTATTGATAGTGTCTCTACAGTGAGATTGTTGAAGCATCATGTCCTCTCCATTTTCTGTGTTCTTCTTCATGGCTGTCGGTCTTCTCGTTGACGCCTCTCCGTCAGTCTCTCCTGCTCCGGAGGTTGATGTGGCATCTCAGCTTCAGGAGGGGGCGCCGTCTTCAGACTGTCCGTCCTGCTCTCTGCTTCAGAAGAGGATGAACTCGTCTTCAACAGGAGGACAGAGCGACATGGTGGAGGCTGTGAAGCGTCACATTCTCAATATGCTGCACCTGAGCACTCGGCCCAACCTGACACAGCCAGTCCCTCGTGCTGCATTGCTCAATGCCATCAAGAAGCTGCATGTTGGCCGTGTGGCTGAAGACGGCACCGTGGAGATCCAGGAAGAGGCCCGGGGCCCCTGGGACCCAACACCATCTGACCCACCATCTGAAATGATCACCTTTGCAGAACCAGGTAAGTCTGACAACCAATCACAAATGTCGGGTTTTAGTTTTAGTTTTAACAGCTTAGAGTTAGTTGCAGACTTTTGGTCACTGCTTCTTAATGCAGAGGTCAATTTTGTATGTTTTGTATGTGGCGATTAAAATAAGTTAAAGTTATGACTTCTTTGAGCAACTTACAGTTACATGTAGAGCATTTCAGAGTTGCAGATACAATGTTAGAGAGTTGCAGTTCAAATGTTACGGAATTGCAGTTATACGGTTACGGTTTTACAGAGTTACAGTTAAAAGATCACAGTTCTTTTGGCAGCCTGGGAAAATGTTTTTAACTGTTTTCAATACCAACTGCAGATCTGAACAGAAAGCAGCAGGAGGCAAGTTAGTGCGATACTTGAGGTTTTTTTCTAAGTACATTAATTTAAACTGTACGATGAACTATTAAGTAGCATAAAGTTCATGGAATTTTTTAAGTTAACATTAACACTCATAACAAAGATACTGCAAAAAACACTCTGATCAAGCAACAAAACAGTCAATTGATCACAGAGTTACAGTTACAGAGTTACAATTACAGAGTTGCAGTCAAATGGTTGGAGAGTGACAGAGTAACAGTTAAAGGGTCATGGAGTTACAGTCACAAAGTTACAGTTAAAATGTCATGGAGTTACAGTCACAAAGTTACAGTTGAAAGGTCATGGAGTTACAGTCACAAAGTTACAGATGGAAGGTCGTGGAGTTACAGTCACAAAGTTACAGTTAAAAGGTTGTGGAGTTACAGTCACAAAGTTACAGTTAAAATGTCATGGAGATACAGTCACAAAGTTACAGATGGAAGGTCGTGGAGTTACAGTCACAAAGTTACAGTTAAAATGTCATGGAGATATAGTCACAAAGTTTCAGTTAAAAGGTCATGGAGTTACAGTCACAAAGTTACAGTTAAAAGGTTGTGGAGTTACAGTCACAAAGTTACAGTTAAAATGTCATGGAGATACAGTCACAAAGTTACAGATGAAAGGTCATGGAGTTACAGTTACAATCACAAAGTTATAGATGAAAGGTTGTGGAGTTAAAGTCACAAAGTTACAGTTAAAAGATCGTGGAGTTACAGTCACAAAGTTACAGATGAAAGGTCATGGAGTTACAGTTACAATCACAAAGTTATAGATGAAAGGTTGTGGAGTTAAAGTCACAAAGTTACAGTTAAAAGATCGTGGAGTTACAGTAACAAAGTTACAGATGAAAGGTCATGGAGTTACAGTTACAATCACAAAGTTACAGATGAAAGGTCATGGAGTTACAGTCACAAAGGTACAGTTAAAAGGTTGTGTAGTTAGTCACAAAGTTACAGTTGAGAGGTCATGGAGTTATAGTTAGTTAAAGTTGAGAGGTCATGGAGGTACAGTCACAGAGTTACAGTTGAGAGATCAGAGACTTACAGTCACATAATTACAGTTGAGAGGTTATGGAGTTACAGTCACAAAGTTACAGATGAAAGGTTGTGTAGTTAGTCACAAAGTTACAGTTGAGAGGTCATGGAGTTATAGTTAGTTAAAGTTGAGATTTCATGGAGGTACAGTCACAGAGTTACAGTTGAGAAGTCATGGAGGTACAGTCACAGAGTTACAGCCAAATGGTTACAGAGTTCCACTAAAAAGGTCACAGAGTTAGTTAGAGACTTACAGTTAAAGGGTTACATAGTTACAGTTAAAAGCTCACAGAGTTAAACAGTTGCAGTTAATGAGTTATGGTTATGAGGTCACAAGGTTACAGTTATGAGGACACAGAGTTAGAGTTAGAGTTATAAAATCATTGAGTTACAGTTACAGAGTTATAGAAATAAGGTCAAAGACTTACAGTTAGAGAGTTACAGTTATAAGGTTGGAGACTTAGTTAGAGAGTTAGTTAGAGAGTTAGTTATAGTTAGTATATGTTTTCTTGTATGTTTTTTTTGTCTGAGTCTGATTGTTTGTATAGTTGATCATTATGCTGTGTTATGTATTATTATTTTTGTTTTGTATTTTTTGTTTTGTTTTAGTTACCATGTAACCTGTATAAACTGAAAATAAAATGATTGAAAGAGAGTTATAGTTATACGGTCGTAAAGTTACAGAGTTAAAGTTAATAAGTTACAGCAATAAGGTAACAAATTTACAGAGTTACAGTTACAAAGATATATTAATATATTTCAGTAGGTGTTTTTCTCGTGTGTGTGTTATTGTAATTACCTGCCTAGAGGCCATTATGCTAAATCTATGTAAGATTTCTATATAAACGGTATTGCTTCATGAAGTATATAGTTATTCAGAATACTGAAGACAGTTCTTACTTAAGTTCAGGCAAAATACATATTTTAAATATTTTTTCGGCAAAATAAATGCTGAATTATGAGATTATCTGGATGATTGAGAGCTATAATAATACAATTCTGGCATACTTTCATTCTAGTCAGACTCAGTTGTCTTAAGTTTACTTTGAATAGAAACAGTATTGGTAGAAAAATGTATGGATCATGAAGTCAACATAAGCCTCTGGAGCCAGGTTGAGATGGCTGCCATATGGTCCATCCCTTAATGGCAATTTATTATGGCACGTCACATCTATTGTTTTATGTCTATGCTAACACCTCCAGATTCTCACCATTAAGCAATCTGATTGGTTGATAAGGACACAACGTTTATCCCAAATCATAAAAGAGAAGAAACAAAGTGTGAGCTGATTTTCTACATACAGCCTAAATAAATAGGATCTCTCCTGAGCCAATAGAGTCCGGAGACTCAGACCCCACTGAGGTCGACTGACCATGAGCTCCACCAGAGACGTCTGTCTGTCTGTCATCAGCTAATTCACAAAAATCCCCAAAATACTAAGTTTGTTGCCAGAGTCACAAGACATCAGGCAGACTGGTTATATTGATTCTCCTCAGTGTCTGAGTGTATTGTATCTGACACAAAGTAACTCTGGAAGTGAATTACTGACAAATGAAATAACGATCTGCATTTGAAGATCAAGTCAAACTCTATTCATTGGTCCATTAATTCTTTTTTTAAATTAATTTATGATTTCCTCCCTTCATGCTGTGTTTTGAACCACATCGTGCCCTAACCCTAACACCCTAGCCCTAACCCTAACCCTTCCATAGGATCTGAGTGAGCGACTCGACGAGTTAAACAACGTAGATCCCTGAGTGTTGATCAATCAGGTGAATAATCAGAAGTTGTGAACTCTAACTGAACGTTGAACAAATGATCTTGTTCAAAAATAAGTCTGTCCAGAGTCTTTTTAAAACCCACCCATTAAATGTGTTGATGATCACAAACCCTAGTGAAGTTTTGTGTTCATGAACATGAACCAGCTTGTGACCAATCACATCGTCCCGTTTCTTGTTTGCTTACATAAATGTACAGAATGGCTATGTGCTATAAATAGTCTTCTCTTTGAGAGGAATCTTTAATTAAAAATGTCCCTCAAAGGCCGCTCGAAATTAGAGGATGGTAACGAGGGGGAGAGGGGCGGGGGGGCATACCGAGTGGTCTCAGGCCGTAAATAATCTCTTCATTCAGACAAATCTAGGCCTCAGTAATTAATTTGCAGCAGGAAACAAAGAGAAAGTGTGTGTGTGTGTGTGTGTGTGTGTGTGTGTGTGTGTGTGTGTGTGTGGTCAACAGGCCTTTTCTTTTTTTAGTGTCTCTGCAGATATTGAGTATATTTAGAGGTGGCTCCATTCATGCATATTTATTGTCAATGACATTTTCTTTGTTCATTGAAATGACAGGAAGACAGAAGGGGGGGTGTTCAGACAGCGCATCACAGTTCCTTTTTGTTGTCAATCGTTCACTTCAGAAAAATACAAAGTACAAAAACACTTGTTGTTTTCCTGATATCTAAAGGTTTTGTTTTATTTATGTGTATTTCACATGAAAGGGAAAACAAGTTTATCAGTAGACAATAAGAAGAAAACTGTGAGCTTCTTGTTCTCTAATAGCAGGACTATCATGCTGGGGCCCGTGGTCATGTACAAACCCAAACTTTAATTCAGGTGCACGATAATATATGGTGATTGAACAGTGGATTCAGTGGTGTGTTCCCAATAGAGACCAGTAGAACCCACTACAATCTAGCATAGACCTTCTGTTACATGAGTCCCAGTAATAGCATCAATGTCAATGTGTTATTCATTCTGATGGATTTGTTAAATTCCTGCTAACATGTTCACTGTGCTTTCTGCGGCAGGAGACTCTCTGGACACAGTGACCTTTGACATTTCGAAGGAGGGCAGCGCCCCGTCGGTGGTGGAACAGGCGAATGTCTGGATCTTCCTGAAGATGTCAATGGCCAATCGAGTGAAAGGCAAAGTGACACTGCGGCTGCTCCAGCTTCATCATGAGGATGACGATGAGAAGGAAGAGTGTGTTTCAGAGAAGATGGTGGACACCCGTCGCAGCGGCTGGCACACCCTTGCGCTCTCCCGCAGTGTTCAGACTCTGCTGGATGGCAGCAGCAGCTTGCTCCGCCTGCAGGTCTCCTGCCCACTGTGCCCCGAGGCCGGAGCCTCACCGGTCCTCGTGCCCGGCAGGAGGGACCAGTCTCACCGGCCATTCCTCATGGTGGCACTGAGAGCTGAAGAAGAAGCAGCTCAGCGACGAGTCAAACGAGGTCTGGAGTGTGACGGGAAAATACGCGTCTGCTGCAAACGACAGTTTTACGTGAATTTCAAAGATATTGGCTGGAATGACTGGATTATTGCTCCATCTGGTTACCATGCCAACTACTGCGAGGGTGACTGTCTAAACCATATGGCGGGCTTCAGCGGCTCATCCCTGTCCTTCCATTCCACGGTCATCAATCATTATCGTATGAGGGGCTACAGCCCGTTTCAGAACATGAAGTCGTGCTGCGTGCCCACGAGGCTGCGAGCGATGTCCATGCTGTACTACAACGAAGAGCAGAAGATCATCAAGAAAGACATCCAGGACATGATCGTGGATGAGTGCGGCTGCTCGTAAACACTTATGAAAACGGTAGAAACACTTCCTGCTTCCTGCAGGAACAATATCAGTCCAGCACTTTCCCAGTAAAGATAAAGTATTTATGTTTAGTGACAAACCATTGTTTTTCTTATTGGGAGAGACTCTTTTCCACATTGGAACGAGCTGATGATACTATGCAACAGCTCCTGCAAAGTCCAACCTTCTGTGTCTGCATTTATGTGTGCGTTTTTCTATTGTTAGGTTCAGCCTGTGTAAAGAATTCAGATGCTGTTGAGATACTTGAAAGAAATGTTTTCAACCGGCTGTTGGAGCCAGACATTATGATTCTGATTATTATATTATGACTATATAAGTTGAATGTTGATGGTTCCTCACATTCCTGCTAGATATTTAGATTCAGAAGGAAGCCAAAGACATGGATGATGAAACTAGACGATGTGTCGGTTAACGAGCTGTGAGTAAATTAATTAGAACATGTGTCTGTTAACGAGCTGTGAGTAAATTAACTAGACCATGTGTCGGTTAACGAGCTCAGAGTAAATGAACTAGACCATGTGTTGGTTAACAAGCGGAGAGTAAATGAACTAGACCATGTGTCGGTTAACAAGCGGAGAGTAAATTAACTAGACCATGTGTTGGTTAACAAGCTATGAGTAAATGAACTAGACCATGTGTCGGTTAACGAGCTGAGAGTAAATGAACTAGACCATGTGTCGGTTAACAAGCTGAGAGCATGAACTATACCATGTGTCGGTTAACGAGCTGAGAGTAAATGAACTAGACCATGTGTCGGTTAACAAGCTGAGAGCATGAACTAGACCATGTGACGGTTAACGAGCTGAGAGTAAATGAACTAGACCATGTGTTGGTTAACGAGCTGAAAGTAAATGAACTAGACCATGTGTCGGTTAACGAGCTGAGAGTAAATGAACTAGACCATGTGTCGGTTAACGAGCTGAAAGTAAATGAACTAGACCATGTGTCGGTTAACGAGCTGAAAGTAAATGAACTAGACCATGTGTCGGTTAACGAGCTGAAAGTAAATGAACTAGACCATGTGTCGGTTAACGAGCTGAAAGTAAATGAACTAGACCATGTGTCGGTTAACGAGCTGAGAGTAAATGAACTAGACCATGTGTTGGTTAACAAGCTATGAGTAAATGAACTAGACCATGTCTCGGTTAACGAGCTGAGAGCATGAACTAGACCATGTGTCGGTTAACGAGCTGAGAGTAAATTAACTAGACCATGTGTCGGTTAACGAGCTGTGAATAAATGAACTAGAGCATGTGTCGATTAACGAGCTGAGAGTAAATTAACTAGACCATGTGTCGGTTAACGAGCTGTGAGTATTATTAGTATAAATTATTTGGTGAACAGAAGCCCACTGCAAATGCTTTCATCAGTCTTTGACCGTTGCTTTATTGTGAAAAGAAAAAAGTAATGCTATTGCCAACTTTATCTAATTTATTTGCATTTTGTGCCTTTTTTAGCCTCATCATTAAACAATGATGTCTATCAACATTCAATCGTCATTACAGTCTCTTTATTTTGTGAAAATAAGATGCCTTCAAACACCCGATCAGATTTCTTACTGAGCACATGCTCAGAGGATGAACTCTTGAGAACAGGGCCCTATTTCTCGTACGTTGCTCAACTAAGTCGATCAAATGTTCTATTAGCCAGCTAAAATTAACAAGATGATTGACATCAGGCTATCCCGGTTTCTCAAAGGCTGATCCGCACTCAAACCATCTCATTAATTTGAGCCAGACCTCAGTTCACAGGATAGTTGCGCGTGCCCGTCTGACTTCAAAAGGGGGAAGCGTCGATCACAGAAAACATGATCTTCTAACAGCAAAAAGGCAAATAAACTCAAAGGAAGAGCCTCTTTTTCTCCACTGAGGAGCAGGAGATGATCATGAACATATATGAGGAATTCCAGACCATAATCATGGCAAAATCCAATCAATTCATTCACTTCACTTGCGCTCGAGAGGGGGCGTGGCTTATCTCCATTGAAACATTTATAACTACCGCCATTCACCATGGAAGAAATAACCACTATTTCTGCTTTATACTTGTTGTGGAAATCCCACAAACGTCGGAACATCTAATGCCCTCGTGTTTGGGTTCATAACATTAATATCATATATATTATATATATATATATATATATATATATATATATATATATATATATATATATATATACATAACATCACTCGTAGGCTCACACAGCTCGGTGACTTTTACTGACTACGTCTAGATAAGTGGATGAACATCCTCTTTATTCGCATCCATTCGTCCGTGCATTGACTTTCATGAATCTACTCGCAACGCAGCATCAGTGTTGGGAAAATGTATTGACTCATTTTAAGTGCCTTATTCTTTAAATGTGCCTGCTGGCAGTCGGCGGAATGGCATGCATCATCCAATGAGATCTAACATAACTATCTCAACTCTTTCAGAACAAGTAGATAATATATAGGTGTATATTCATGTATGTGGAGATGACTATATAGAACTTTTATTGCATTTACACGGACATGGCCAGACAACGTATTGAACTCATCCATGAGTTTCTTAAGTGCTAAATAAACTTTACGAACACCACATACAGCGGCTTTCCTGATGTTCTGCATCACCGACACTGTAGAACAATGTACCACAATGTACAACAGTGTACCACACTGTACCACAATGTACAACAATGTACCACACTCTACAACAATGTACCACACTCTACAACAATGTACCACACTGTACAACAATGTACCATAAGGCTCTGCAAACAGTCTGTGACAATGACGACTCATATCTTCAGCCATAGTCAGGATGATACCTACAGTAACAGTAAGAAAGATTTGAAGAAGCAGACAGGATTCCCGGCACTGAAGCTAAGCAATGTACTGCTGTGGACCCGTTTATTTGGATCCAAAAGTCACACAATAAACACAAACTGATCGATATTCTAAATTTAGAGTACACTTGATACTGATATTAAAATGTTAGGTAGACGGAGAATTGAAGCCACTATATTGTTCTCATCAAAGCCACTGAGTAGCCACTTACACTCTATTGACAAAAACAGTAGTATGTTTACCTTATGGCATACATACAACCCCACTTACTCACCTTAATGCAACCAACATTAGTGTTATCATTCACATTATCAATAAGCTTATTATAGGTGACTATCAGCAACTTAAAATTAGTCACATAGAGGCTGTGTTGGGCAGACTCAGCAATGGACGTGCTGGCCGTCAATGATTCAAAGATCCAGTAACTGAGTTTTGTAGTTTTATTTGGAAACACACAAACAGATGTGTTGAATAACACAACTTAAAAACACTTAGAATACTTTCTCAACGGTGTACAAAGGCAATCAAATCAAATAGCGTGAAGTAATGACCAATAGCAACAAATATCACTCCCTCTCTCACCCCCTCTCCTTCCATTCACGCAACTAAACTGCTGAACAGCAGATATCCACACTGCTATCCTCAACACCACGGGACTCAATTACTGTAAGTGACTACGAAAAGGTCTACAAAATAACACCATGCTGCCTGGTGGTAGTTTCCAAAGACTTGAAGCTGGTCAGTCATCAATGTGGGGGCCTCAATAATTTTCAATTATCAAGCTCCTCTTTTATGGAACCAGCTTCCACACAGTCACCTCATTTAAGAGTAGACTTAAGACTTTCCTCTTTAATAGTGCTTATAGTTAGGGCTGAATCAGGTTTGCCCTGGTCCAGCCCCTAGATATGCTGCTATAGGCTTATAGGCCGCTGGGGGATGTTTTAGGATACACTGAGCACCTATCTCCTCTTCTTTCTCTCCTTATGGATGAATTTACATCTCTCCATTGCACCTTACTAACTCTGCTTCCTCTCCGGAGTCTTTGTGACTTCACGTCTCATAGGGTCCATTGGACCTGGCTGTGTCTGATGCCTCCTGCCTGTTGAGCCGGCCTCCTGCCTTGGCCCTGCTGATGCGCCCCCTCTCCTCTCTACCTCCTTCTGTTTCATGGATTGTGGAGGTCTGGATCGTGGTCCATGCCTCCTACTCATTATTCATAATTTCTGTCATTTTCATGTAATGTGTTTATGTAACTCTGAGGCAGGAAGCAGGGGCAAGGAGACAGGGGGCAGGGCCCAGGAGGCAGGACCAGCTTCAGACACAGCCAGGTCCAATGGACTCTATGAGGCGAAAAGGCACAAAGACTCCGGGGAAGAAGTAGAGTTAGTAATGTGCAACCTCTTTTTAATAATAGTCTTGGTTTCTGATTTTCAACTGTTGTACAACTATTTTTTTGTGGCTTCTTTTGCAGATTTGTCTACCATTTCAACCCCCATGACACCATCATTTGAATCCAGTATGAACGTTGTTGCATTTCAATAAGGAGGTCCGGTCTACTGTCTGAATGACTGTTCTGTAAGCTGTCTAATGATGAACTGGAGTCCAAACAAATAATTGCCCTCAATGGTCCTGTGTCCTCTATCCACTGTAATACAAACATTATTGCCAGCAGTTCCCCTGTGTAAACTGATACTCCCTCTGTAATCATCTTTCCTATTTTAATAATAAATTCTGGCACTATCACTACTATTAAACGTCTGGTTGGTCTCTTCTGGCTTGATTGATAGATATAATTGAGTATCATCTGCATAACAATGTGATGGACCTGAGGAGGTGGGTGTGACTAACAAGTGAGGGTGATGGAGCCCCAGGAGGTGGGTGTGACTAACAGGTTGGAGCGATGGAGCTGAGGAGGTGGGTGTGACTAACAGGTGAGGGTGATGGATCTGATGAGGTGGAGATGATGAGGTGGTCGTGACTAACCGGTGAGGATGATGGAGATGATGAGGTGGAGATGCTGAGGTGTGTGCGACTAACAAGTGAGGGTGATGGCACTGATGAGGTGGAGCTGATGAGGTGGAGATGATGAGGTGGGTGTGATTAACAGGTGAGGGTGATGGCGCTGATGAGGTGGAGATGATGAGGTGGTCGTGACTAACCGGTGAGGATGATGGAGATGATGAGGTGGAGATGCTGAGGTGTGTGCGACTAACAAGTGAGGGTGATGGCACTGATGAGGTGGAGCTGATGAGGTGGAGATGATGAGGTAGGCGTGACTAACAGGTGACAGATGGACTTGCAGGACAGAAGGAAAGCTGAACTGTGACACAAACTAGTTAGGTTTCCAACAACAAAAACAGAATTTGTTTTGGCTGACTTAAATATTGAGCCGTATTCAGACAGATTGAAGCCACTTGAAAACTGGAATTCAGAAGGTGTACAGTTGTATTTTTCTGTTTAGGTTTAGAATATTTCCTTCACTCACATTTTGTGAGTTTATTTTGTTAATTTATCAGACCAAAAAAAAGCTAAAAGAGCTTGTGTAACAACAACCTTGCCGCTTGTGTGCAATGAGTACATGTACGCACTGGAGGATGTATTTCTTCAGTGGATTACATTAACTATCAGTACTAATAGGACATCCACATAAAAGGTGTCACATTTTCCTTACAAGTCTTTAGTCAATTTAGCAAATGTTTCAGAATCTGAAACCAGAAGAAAAGTTCTGATCAAATCTAAAGCTCAGAGCGGATCTTGTTTTCAGGTCAGTTGATGTTTGTTTTGCAAGTGAAGAGCCATTATTTGTGATTTTATGATCCTGACTGACTCTTTATGGTGTTTTTGAAGCCAATTGGCCTCTCTCTGCCTCCTGTTCAGGTGGGATCAGGATCAGTCTAAGCTCCACTCTGCTTTCACACTTGCACAAAGGCAGTCAGAGTGATGTAGAAACCCAACACTTGGCTCTTTGTTTGCAGGTAAAAACTGATGCGATGGTCGGCAGCCTGAGAGGCCCCTCCACTGATGTTGGTTAAGTTAAACCTTTCCAGGTTGAGGAGAAGCGGGCCAACCAGAGCCAGTTGGCACGGCGACACTTTGTTTGTTCGCTTGACCTACAAACTCATCGCTGAGTTGACAAGTTGATTTAAGAAACACAAATACTGCTGACTGCTGCTGAGGCAAATACAAAGCACTCTGGCTAATGAAGCAGATTGCATTAATAGAAACACTTCCTGAAAACAGCCCAAAATACAACTCAACATTAAAACTAATATCAGAACTGATATCGGAAGAAAAAAACACTTTTCAAAAACTCACATGTCAAAATGGTCTTAAGTCCACAGATAGTTTGGTCACTCCTGCTTTCAAGAGAGATGGCTGGCTGTATGAATTATTGTATGCGACAATGTGTTGATAATGGGGTGACTTCTTGGAAGAACTAGATGTCCTCCTATCAAACTTCCCAGAAAATGGCCCCCCGCTCATCCTTCTGGGTGACTTTAACATCCAGACTGAGAAGTCATGTGACCTGCTACTCTTACTGTCTTCCTTTCCTTTCACAAAGCTGGCAACCACCTTGACTATATTTTCACCAGAAACTGCTCTACAGCTAACCTCACTGTAACTCCACTTAATGTTTCTGACCATTTCTTCATCTCTTACTCTCTCCCACTCTTTGGAACTGACAACCCTCCCACAACGGACTCTGCACCTGTCCGTCGCAACATCCGCACCCTCTCACCCTCTCACCCTCTCTCCCTCTCACCCTCTCTCCGTCTCACCCTCTCTCCCTCTCACTCTCTCTCCCTCTCTCCTTCTCTCCCTCTCACCCTCTCTCCCTCTCCCCCTCCTCTCTGGCCTCATCTGTTCTGTCCCCTTACGACTCGAAAGGTCCTCAAGTCCCCTTATGACTCTAAAGGTCCTCAAGTCCTCTTATGACTCTAAAGGTCCTCAAGTCCTCTCCGGCTCCGTGGCTGTCCGAACCGGTGCGCGCCGAGAGAACCACTATGCGAGCATCGGAAAGGAAATGGCGAAAATCCAAACACGCCAGCGACCTGCTCGCCTATCAATCTCTTCTCTCCTCCTTCTCTGCGTCCATCTCTGCAGCCAAAAGTCTATTCTACCAATCCAGAATCGAATCCTCTTTATCTAACCCTAAAAAGCTCTTCTCAATCTTTTCCAACCTCCTTGACCACCCTGGTCCCCCCCTCCATCCACCCTTCTACCAAGCCACTTTGTTGACTACTTTACAAAAAAGATAGACGACATACGCTCTTCATTTACTAATCCATCTTCCACACCAACACCTCCAGCAACTTCATCTTCTTCCCCCTTGATTTCCTCTTTTATCCCCCTGTCTCCTAATCAAGTTCTTACCTTGGTAACCTCTGACCCCCCAACCACCTGCCCCCTTGACCCCATCCCTTCTCACATTCTCCAGTCCATTGCTCCTGACCTTCTTCCCTTTCTCACCCATCTTATTAACACCTCCCTCTCAACCGGCTGTTTCCCTAACTCTCTGAAGGAGGCAAGAATCAACCCTCTCCTGAAGAAACCCACTCTCGACCCATCTGAAGTCAACAACTACAGACCTGAAGTCAACAACTACAGACCTGAAGTCAACAACTACAGACCTGTCTCTCTCCTCCCCTTCCTTTCCAAAACTCTAGAGCGAGCTATCTTTAACCAAGTCTCCTCCTTTCTTCACAGTAACAACCTTCTAGACCCCCACCAGTCTGGATTCAAGGCAGGCCACTCAACAGAGACTGCCCTCCTTGCTGTCTCTGAGCAGCTTCACACTGCTAGAGCAGCCTCTCTCTCCTCTGTCCTCATCCTTCTAGACCTTTCCGCTGCCTTCGACACAGTGAACCACCAGATCATCTTGTCCTCCCTCCAGGACCTGGTATCTCAGGCTCTGCTCTCACTCTTCTCATCCTACCTCACCGACCGCTCTTACCGGGTAACCTGGAGAGGATCTGTGTCTGAGCCTTGTCCTCTGACTACTGGGGTCCCTCAGGGCTCAGTCCTTGGTCCTCTTCTCTTCTCTCTGTACACCAACTCTCTTGGCTCTGTCATTCGCTCGCATGGCTTCACCTACGACAGCTATGCTGACGACACCCAACTGATCCTCTCGTTTCCCCAATCTGAAACACAGGTAGCAGCACGAATCTCTGCCTGTCTGACTGACATCTCTCAGTGGATGTCTGACTGACATCTCTCAGTGGATGTCCGCTCACCACCTGAAAATTAACCCGGACAAGACTGAACTTCTCCTCCTTCCAGGAAAAGGCTCTCCCACCCACGACCTGTCTATCACCTTCAACAACTCAGTGTTGGCTCCGGCTCTGACTGACAGGAACCTCGGAGTGACGCTCGACAGTCAACTCTCCCTGACTGCCAACATTACTGCAATAACACGCTCCTGTAGGTACATGCTGTACAACATCAGGAGAATACGACCCCTTCTCACTCAGAAGGCGGCACAGGTTCTGGTCCAGGCTCTGGTCATCTCACGGCTAGACTACTGCAACTCCCTCCTGGCAGGTCTACCTGCTAATGCCATTCGACCTCTACAGCTCATCCAGAATGCAGCTGCTCGACTGGTCTTCAACCTCCCGAAATTTACCCACACTACTCCGCTCCTCCGTGACCTTCACTGGTTACCGGTGGCCGCCCGCATCCGCTTCAAAACATTGGTACTTGCGTACCGTGCTGCGAACAGATCGGGTCCGGTCTACATCCAGGACATGGTCAAACCGTACACCCCAGCCCGTTCACTTCGCTCGGCTTCTGCCAATCAGCTTGTAGCTCCTTCACTTCGAGCTAAACACTCAACAAAATCACGACTGTTTGCTGTGCTGGCTCCTCATTGGTGGAACGAGCTCCCCATTGACAGCAGAAAGTCTCTACATCTTCCGTCGCAAACTAAAAACACATCTTTTTCGACTATACCTTGAATAGGGAAGGTAGAGACGTAGTAGCACTCTAGTAGCACTTAAATGTCCCTTACCGATAGCACTTTGTTGTTTAGCACTTTAGTAGCACTTAAATGGCACGTACGGATAGTACTCTGTAGTTTAACGTTATTGAAGAAATTGTACTTGCTTGATTCTTGTTGTTCTGAGTTTGTACTCATGGTTTAATGCACTTATTGTAAGTCGCTTTGGATAAAAGCGTCAGCTAAATGACATGTCATGTAATGTAATGTAATGTAATGATAATGGAGCATTGCAACACAATGGTATGAGGTTTGAATCACGTTTGTTCTCCTGTTTTTACAAAAGGGCTGAATAGTTCTTCTACGTGACACGTTCACTCTATGCGCTACACAGACAAATGTAGAAAGCTATTTGAGTAGCCATTCATAAGAAGAGCTACTCTAAGTATGAGCCGCTATTGTCAGGCAGATGAAACAGAGCTCAGCGGTGCAAACTGAACTCCTTTGTGCTTGTGGAGTTTTGAGCAGTAGCCCAAAAGAAGTGGAGGGTATAAAGCATGTACTGAAGTACAACAACTACAAACTGATTGATACCTCAGGGTGTGAATGTGATGTTTACATTTGTATAATCTTTTTTGCATTTGTCTGTACCCTGTCTTTTTTTGTTTTGCTTGTGTTGTGTGCCGAGATACAGCTCTCACTTTGGTCATACAAGAACCTGGAAGAGTAAAGTGCAAAGATCTAAGGATCCTTTCCAGCGCCTTAAAATCTACTTTCCTAAGGAGGCTGGGCATTGTTATTACTGGATTACACTTGCTGGTCCCCCTTTTAAAGATCTGAACCAACACTCTGCTCCGCCACGCCACAAGAACTGTCCCGGCCTCCATGCGACACTAAATGATCCCACAAGGAGCCATCGTTCCTGACCACACAGCTCCCAGGGTCACTGTGCACACAAACCCCTCCACCATGTAGATGTGGCGATTTATTGGAGAAGGACCTAATATGAACGGGGCGGGCTGCAATCAGAGCACTGGCAGTCAAAAGTGTCACGATCTTGGTCTCATTTTGACGTTCCCTGCCTCTTGTGTCCCGTGTCCACTTTACTTCCTACCTTTGTATGTTTTCCAGCCTTTGTAGATGTCTACCCCACCCCTGATTTATCTGTGTCTAATCACCCAATGTATTTAAACCTTGTGTTCCCCTGTCTCTGTGTAGGTGTGTCCACAGTGCTTCATGCTGCGCTCCTGCTGTGTTCTCTGTTGTGTTCTCTGCTGTGTTCCTGTTGTGTTCCCTGTTGTGTTCCCTGTTATGTTCCTGTTGTGTTCCCTGTTCTGTTCCTGTTGTGTTAATGTTGTGTTCCTGTTGTGTTCCTGTTGTGTTCTCTGCTGTGTTCCCTGCTGTGTTCATGTTGTGTTCCCTGTTGTGTTTTCTGCTGTGTTCATGTTCTGTTCCCGTTGTGTTCCCTGCTGTGTTAATGTTGTGTTCCCTGCTGTGTTAATGTTGTGTTCCCTGCTGTGTTCATGTTGTGTTCCTTGCTGTGTTCTCTGCTGTGTTCCTGTTGTGTTCCCTGCTGTGTTCCCTGTTGTGTTCCCTGCTGTGTTCTCTGTTGTTACTGTTTTGTTCCCTGCTGTGTTCCCTGCTGTGTTCATGTTGTGTTCCTTGCTGTGTTCATGTTGTGTTCCCTGCTGTGTTCTCTGTTGTGTTCTCTGCTGTGTTCCCTGCTGTGTTCATGTTGTGTTCCCTGTTGTGTTTTCTGCTGTGTTCATGTTCTGTTCCCGTTGTGTTCCCTGCTGTGTTAATGTTGTGTTCCCTGCTGTGTTAATGTTGTGTTCCCTGCTGTGTTCATGTTGTGTTCCTTGCTGTGTTCTCTGCTGTGTTCCTGTTGTGTTCCCTGCTGTGTTCCCTGTTGTGTTCCCTGCTGTGTTCTCTGTTGTTACTGTTTTGTTCCCTGCTGTGTTCCCTGCTGTGTTCATGTTGTGTTCCTTGCTGTGTTCATGTTGTGTTCCCTGCTGTGTTCTCTGTTGTGTTCTCTGCTGTGTTCCCTGCTGTGTTCATGTTGTGTTCTCTGCTGTGTTCCCTGCTGTGTTAATGTTGTGTTCCCTGCTGTGTTCATGTTGTGTTCCCTGCTGTGTTAATGATGTGTTCCCTGCTGTGTTCATGTTGTGTTCCTTGCTGTGTTCTCTGCTGTGTTCCTGTTGTGTTCCCTGCTGTGTTCCCTGTTGTGTTCCCTGCTGTGTTCTCTGTTGTTACTGTTTTGTTCCCTGCTGTGTTCCCTGCTGTGTTCCCTGCTGTGTTCATGTTGTGTTCCTTGCTGTGTTCATGTTGTGTTCCCTGCTGTGTTCTCTGTTGTGTTCTCTGCTGTGTTCCCTGCTGTGTTCATGTTGTGTTCTCTGCTGTGTTCCCTGCTGTGTTAATGTTGTGTTCCCTGCTGTGTTCATGTTGTGTTCCCTGCTGTATTCATGCTGTGTTCCCTGCTGTGTTCTCTGTTGTGTTCTCTGCTGTGTTCATGTTGTGTTCCCTGCTGTGTTCATGCTGTGTTCTCTGCTGTGTTCCCTGCTGTGTTAATGATGTGTTCTCTGCTGTGTTCCCTGCTGTGTTCTCTGTTGTGTTCTCTGCTGTGTTCATGTTGTGTTCCCTGCTGTGTTCATGCTGTGTTCTCTGCTGTGTTCCCTGCTGTGTTAATGATGTGTTCCCTGCTGTGTTCATGTTGTGTTCCTTGCTGTGTTCATGCTGTGTTCTCTGTTGTGTTCTCTGCTGTGTTTCTGTTGTGTTCCCTGCTGTGTTCCCTGTTGTGTTCCCTGCTGTGTTCTCTGTTGTTACTGTTTTGTTCCCTGCTGTGTTCCCTGTTGTGTTCCCTGCTGTGTTCATGTTGTGTTCATGTTGTGTTCCTCGCTGTGTTCTCTGTTGTGTTCTCTGCTGTGTTCCCTGCTGTGTTCATGTTGTGTTCTCTGCTGTGTTCCCTGCTGTGTTCCCTGCTGTGTTAATGTTGTGTTCCCTGCTGTGTTAATGATGTGTTCCCTGCTGTGTTCATGTTGTGTTCCTTGCTGTGTTCATGCTGTGTTCTCTGTTGTGTTCTCTGCTGTGTTCCTGTTGTGTTCCCTGCTGTGTTCCCTGTTGTGTTCCCTGCTGTGTTCTCTGTTGTTACTGTTTTGTTCCCTGCTGTGTTCCCTGTTGTGTTCCCTGCTGTGTTCATGTTGTGTTCATGTTGTGTTCCCTGCTGTGTTCTCTGTTGTGTTCTCTGCTGTGTTCCCTGCTGTGTTCATGTTGTGTTCTCTGCTGTGTTCCCTGCTGTGTTAATGTTGTGTTCCCTGCTGTGTTCATGTTGTGTTCCCTGCTGTGTTCATGCTGTGTTCCCTGCTGTGTTCTCTGTTGTGTTCTCTGCTGTGTTCATGTTGTGTTCCCTGCTGTGTTCATGCTGTGTTCTCTGCTGTGTTCCCTGCTGTGTTAATGATGTGTTCCCTGCTGTGTTCATGTTGTGTTCTCTGCTGTGTTCCCTGCTGTGTTCATGTTGTGTTCCTTGCTGTGTTCATGTTGTGTTCCCTGCTGTGTTCATGTTGTGTTATCTGCTGTGTTCCCTGCTGTGTTAATGATGTGTTCCCTGCTGTGTTCATGTTGTGTTCCTTGCTGTGTTCCTTGCTGTGTTCATGTTGTGTTCCCTGCTGTGTTCATGTTGTGTTCTCTGCTGTGTTCCCTGCTGTGTTAATGTTGTGTTCCCTGCTGTGTTCATGTTGTGTTCCCTGCTGTGTTCATGCTGTGTTCCCTGCTGTGTTCTCTGTTGTGTTCCCTGCTGTGTTCATGCTGTGTTCTCTGCTGTGTTCCCTGCTGTGTTAATGTTGTGTTCTCTGCTGTGTTCCCTGCTGTGTTCATATTGTGTTCCCTGCTGTGTTCCCTGTTGTTTTCCCTGTTGTGTTCCCTGCTGTGTTCATGTTGTGTTCCTTGCTGTGTTCATGCTATGTTCCCTGCTGTATTCTCTGTTGTGTTCTCTGCTGTGTTCCCTGCTGTGTTCATGTTGTGTTCTCTGCTGTGTTCCCTGCTGTGTTAATGTTGTGTTCCCTGCTGTGTTCATGTTGTGTTCCCTGCTGTGTTCATGCTCTGTTCCCTTCTGTGTTCTCTGTTGTGTTCATGTTGTGTTCCCTTCTGTGTTCCCTGCTGTGTTCATGTTGTGTTCCCTGTTGTGTTCCCTGCTGTGTTCATGTTGTTCCCTGTTGTGTTCTCTGCTGTGTTCATGTTGTTTTCTCTGCTGTGTTCCCTGCTGTGTTAATGTTGTGTTCCCTGCTGTGTTAATGTTGTGTTCCCTGCTGTGTTCCCTGCTGTGTTAATGTTGTGTTCCCTGCTGTGTTCATGTTGTGTTCCCTGCTGTGTTCATGTTGTTCCCTGTTGTGTTCTCTGCTGTGTTCATGTTGTTTTCTCTGCTGTGTTCCCTGCTGTGTTAATGTTGTGTTCCCTGCTGTGTTAATGTTGTGTTCCCTGCTGTGTTTCCTGCTGTGTTAATGATGTGTTCCCTGCTGTGTTCATGTTGTGTTCCTTGCTGTGTTCCTTGCTGTGTTCATGTTGTGTTCCCTGCTGTGTTCATGTTGTGTTCTCTGCTGTGTTAATGTTGTGTTCCCTGCTGTGTTCATGTTGTGTTCCCTGCTGTGTTCATGTTGTGTTCCTTGCTGTGTTCATGCTGTGTTCATGTTGTGTTCTCTGTTGTGTTCCCTGCTGTGTTCTCTGTTGTGTTCATGTTGTGTTCCCTTCTGTGTTCCCTGCTGTGTTCATGTTGTGTTCCCTATTGTGTTCTCTGTTGTGTTCATGTTGTGTTCTCTGCTGTGTTCCCTGCTGTGTTCATGTTGTGTTCTCTGCTGTGTTCCCTGCTGTGTTCCCTGCTGTGTTCTCTGCTGTGTTCCCTGTTGTGTTCCCTGCTGTGTTCATGTTGTGTTCTCTGCTGTGTTCCCTGCTGTGTTCTCTGTTGTGTTCCCTGTTGTGTTCTCTGCTGTGTTCTCTGCTGTGTTCTCTGCTGTGTTCCTTGCTGTGTTCCCTGTTGTGTTCATGTTGTGGTCCCTGCTGTGTTCATGTTGTTCCCTGTTGTGTTCTCTGCTGTGTTCTCTGTTGTGTTCATGTTGTGTTCCCTTCTGTGTTCCCTGTTGTGTTCCCTGTTGTGTTCTCTGTTGCGTTCTCTGCTGTGTTCCCTGTTGTGTTCCCTGTTGTGTTCTCTGTTGTGTTCCCTGTTGTGTTCTCTGCTGTGTTCTCTGTTGTGTTCTCTGCTGTGTTCCCTGTTGTGTTCTCTGTTGTGTTCCCTGTTGTGTTCTCTGCTGTGTTCTCTGCTGTGTTCTCTGCTGTGTTCTCTGCTGTGTTCCTTGCTGTGTTCATGCTGTGTTCTCTGCGGTGTTCCCTGCTGTGTTCCCTGTTGTGTTCCCTGTTGTGTTCTCTGCTGTGTTTATGTTGTGTTCCTTGCTGTGTTCATGTTGTTCCCTGTTGTGTTCTCTGCTGTGTTCTCTGCTGTGTTCATGTTGTTCCCTGTTGTGTTCTCTGCTGTGTTCTCTGCTGTGTTCATGTTGTTCCCTGTTGTGTTCTCTGCTGTGTTCTCTGCTGTGTTCTCTGCTGTGTTCTCTGCTGTGTTCATGTTGTTCCCTGTTGTGTTCTCTGTTGTGTTCCCTGTTGTGTTCCTTGCTGTGTTCATGCTGTGTTCTCTGCGGTGTTCCCTGCTGTGTTCATGCTGTGTTCTCTGCTGTGTTCCCTGCTGTGTTCATGCTGTGTTCTCTGCGGTGTTCCCTGCTAATATCCATTGTGCAAATGTTCAATTGACCAGTTTCTCCTCTGTGTCGTTTTGCCTGGTTGGATTCGGACTTCAATCTGTTTCTGCCGGTTTACACAAACAAGAACTCTCCAGCAGAAACAGGTAGAAAATCCAAACTGGACTAGTGAACTGTCTGGGAGCACCACCACTGACTGGTTCACCCTGATTTACGAGAGCTGTTATTAATCACCTTTTAGCTTTAACACATTTCATTAATATTATATTACATGGTTCTTTTATCGATTATTGTTGTCAACACATACATGTTTGTTGTTCGAACTGTATTTAATAACACAAACAATCGGGAGAGCCTGATGGGAGCCATTTTCGAAAGCTGTAGTGGCTTTAAATATGATGCAGTGTCGTCTGCGTCGTCGTCATTATCATAACCTCCAGTAAACTGTCTGTGAACGGAGGTGAACTTGACCTCAGATCAGCTCCACAAACACAGAGTTCTTTACAGCAGTTCAACACAGTTCAATGTGTTCAGTGAGGAAGAAGTGAACAAAAACAGAGTTCAACACAGTTTATTCACCTGAAGGCATTCAAAGTAATGTTTGTACAACACGTCCAAGACCGTAACACGAGGGAGAGTAAGGCTACACTGGTTTAACTGGAGAAGAGTGGGTCACTACACTGGTTCAACTGGAGAAGAGTGGGTCACTACACTGGTTCAACTGGAGAAGAGTTGGTCACTACACTGGTTTAACTGGAGAAGAGTTGGTCACTACACTGGTTCAACTGGAGAAGAGTTGGTCACTACACTGGTTCAACTGGAGAAGAGTGGGTCACTACACTGGTTCAACTGGAGAAGAGTGGGTCACTACACTGGTTCAACTGGAGAAGAGTGGGTCACTACACTGGTTTAACTGGAGAAGAGTGGGTCACTACACTGGTTTAACTGGAGAAGAGTGGGTCACTACACTGGTTCAACTGGAGAAGAGTTGGTCACTACACTGGTTTAACTGGAGAAGAGTGGGTCACTACACTGGTTCAACTGGAGAAGAGTGGGTCACTACACTGGTTTAACTGGAGAAGAGTTGGTCACTACACTGGTTTAACTGGAGAAGAGTGGGTCACTACACTGGTTCAACTGGAGAAGAGTGGGTCACTACACTGGTTTAACTGGAGAAGAGTTGGTCACTACACTGGTTCAACTGGAGAAGAGTTGGTCACTACACTGGTTCAACTGGAGAAGAGTTGGTCACGACACTGGTTTAACTGGAAAAGAGTGGGTCACTACACTGGTTTAACTGGAGAAGAGTTGGTCACGACACTGGTTTAACTGGAAAAGAGTGGGTCACTACACTGGTTTAACTGGAAAAGAGTGGGTCACTACACTGGTTTAACTGGAAAAGAGTGGGTCACTACACTGGTTTAACTGGAGAAGAGTTGGTCACGACACTGGTTTAACTGGAAAAGAGTGGGTCACGACACTGGTTTAACTGGAAAAGAGTGGGTCACGACACTGGTTTAACTGGAACAAAGTGGGTCACGACTGGTAAACGGATTGGAGTGGGTCACTACACTGGTTTGAAAGGATTAGGGTGAACTCTTGTTGTCTCTCTCCTTATTTTGTTCTTTAATTACCAGCGGTAGCTCTTACCACTTTATTCATGGAACATGATAACAGCAAAATGATCTTTCATAATCATAGATGTCCACCACACTGTGCACCTCTACGTACACGTCATCATACTCTGTACACCTCTACGTACACGTCATCATACTCTGTACACCTCTACGTACACGTCATCATACTCTGTACACCTCTACGTACACGTCATCATACTCTGTACACCTCTACGTACACGTCATCATACTCCGTACACCTCTACGTACACGTCATCATACTCTGTAAACCTGTACGTACACGTCATCATACTCTGTACACCTCTACGTACACGTCATCATACTCTGTACACCTCTACGTACACGTCATCATACTCCGTACACCTCTACGTACACGTCATCATACTCTGTACACCTCTACGTACACGTCATCATACTCCGTACACCTCTACGTACACGTCATCATACTCTGTAAACCTGTACGTACACGTCATCATACTCTGTACACCTCTACGTACACGTCATCATACTCTGTACACCTCTACGTACACGTCATCATACTCCGTACACCTCTACGTACACGTCATCATACTCTGTACACCTCTACGTACACGTCATCATACTCTGTACACCTCTACGTACACGTCATCATACTCTGTACACCTGTACGTACACATCATCATACTCTGTACACCTGTACGTACACGTCATCATACTCTGTACACCTCTACGTACACGTCATCATACTCTGTACACCTCTACGTACACGTCATCATACTCTGTACACCTCTACGTACACGTCATCATACTCTGTACAACTGTACGTACACGTCATCATACTCTGCGCACTCAAAATCTGCGCACTCTTGTCAGGCGCCTTTCTTTTTTTGTCTTTTTTTTTAACAACAGGAAATGGCCAACGCGAGCACGAGCCAACCGAAAAATCAACGGGGAGACATCCAGTATGGACAGTTATGGGAGTAAGGGACATGAAGCACTTGTTGGAAGAATTAAGAAAACATGAGAACTCCGTCAAGCAGCCATATTGGGCAAAGTGAACGTCGCTACCAGCTAGATGACGGACACAGGATTGAGGTGAAGAAAGACAATGAGGAGGTGGATAAAAACAGGCTCACTTTAACCCTAACAAGTTTCATAGGGCATCTTAATATGTAAACATGTTCTATTAGATTATATATATATATATATATATATATATATATATATATATGTGATTTATATTTTTATATTTTATATTTTATGTATATCTTATTATACCGAATTATATGAATAAGATATCCTTAGGTCAGTGTTGGAATAAATGTGAAATATTTAACTATAAAGTAGAAATGCGTGTTTGATACTTTTTTGCATTGAATCATTCTGGGATGTTTTTTTAAATTGATTGGATGGCCCGACTAAAAAAAGATTCCACCACCCGCCACTGGGTTTAATTACAGCTACTTTGAAGGAATGTGGTACATGGCCTGTTAGCAAAGACACATTAACAATATCCAACAGAGAGGTGCCAATTAAAGGCAACACGTCTTTAAGCAGCCTCGTTGGGATGGGGTCTAAGAGACAGGTAGACGGTTTAGAAGTAGAAACCGTTGAGGACAATTGGTCTAGGTTAATGGGAGAAAAGCTATCCAAATATACACCAGGGTATACAGCCGTTTCCAAGGCCACTCCTCTTGATGACAGATCGGCAGTAGTTGAGGGCAAGAGATCATCAATCTTGACTCTAATAGTTCAAATCTTTTCATTGAAGAAGTTCATGAAGTCATTACTACTGAGGTCTATAGGAATACACGGCTCCACAGAGCTGTGACTCTCTGTCAGCCTGGCTACAGTGCTAAAGAGAACCCTGGGGTTGTTCTTATTTTTCTCTATTACTGATGAGTAATAGGCTGCTCTGGCATTACGGAGAGCCTTTTTATATGTTTTAAGTCAGCCTGGCTACAGTGCTAAATATTATATTATATTTCTCTATTACTGATAAGTAAAGACTTATATGTTTTAAGACTATCTCTCCAAACTAAGCGTGATTCTTCCAGATTGGTGGAACGCCATATGCTTTCTAGCTTTCGTGAAGTTTGCTTTAGGTCGCGGGTCTGAGGGTTATACCAGGGAGCAAACCTCCTTTGCCTCACTGTCTTCTTCTTCAGTGGGGCTATCAAGTCTAGTGTCATTCTCAGTGAGCCTGTAGCACTATCGACAAGGTGATCAATCTGGGACGGACTAAAGTTAGCACAGGAGTCCTCCGTCACATTGAGACGTGGTATTGAATCAAATGCAGAAGGAATCTCTTCTTTAAATGTAGCTACAGCACTGTCAGTTAGACATCTGGTGTAGAAACTTTTGACTAACGGTGTATACTCCGGGAGTATAAACTCAAAAGTTATGAGGTAATGGTCTGACAGAAGAGGGTTCTGTGGGAAGACCTCCAAATGCTCAATGTCAATGCCATATGCAAGAACAAGGTGGAGGGTGTGGCCAAAGCAGTGAGTGGGTTTCTGTACTCTGACAGAAGCCAATCGAGTCCAACAATGAGATAAATGCAGTACTAAGGCAATCATTATCAATATCCACATGAATATTAAAATCTCCTACAATAATAACCTTATCAGTTTTAAGGATTAAACTTGGATGTGAAAGACTAAGAACAAGGCTTTCAAATGAGTTGTAGTTTAGTTTAGGTTTAGGATTCATTAATAGGCTTGAGTCAAAGATGGCTGCTACTCCACCTCCTCGGCTGGTGCCTCGAGAAATGTGAGTATTAATATGACTTGGAGGAGTTGATTCATTTAGGCTGACATATTCTTCATGGCTCAGCCAGGTTTCAGTAAGACACGATAAATCAATGTGATTGTCTGATATTAAATCATTTACTAATACAGCTTTAGATGACAGAGATCTAATATTTAGGAGTCCACATTTAATTATCCTGTTTTGTTGCACTGTGGCAGTAGTGATGTTAACCTTTATGAGGTTATTTTGTATGACTCCTCTTCTGGTTACTTTTGATTTAATTAATTTAAGTGTCCGTGGGACAGACACAGTCTCTATAGAGTTAAGGTTAAGGGTGGGTAACTGCTCCAATGGAAGTGCAGAGAAGGGTGGAAGACTACAACTCTGCTTCTGCTTCCTGATCTGAACTCTGGGTCATGGATTAAGTCCGTTAATCAACTTGGCCATGTTCACAGAAATGAGACGCGCTCCATCCCAAGTGGGATGAATGCCGTCTCGACTCATCAGATCAGATTGTTTTTTTTCAATCATAGGCCTTACGTCTCCTTTGACATTAATGTGAAGAACAGTTTGTAACGATCAGGTTTATTTTTACAGGTGAGCTATTTTACTGTGTGAAGATGAAACATTCAGTGGTCTGACGGAGGCAGTAATGGTGTGAACATGCAGAAGGCCTGCGAGGAGGGAAGATGTCCAGAGAAACATGATGAGAGGTGGAGGATCGTCATGTGAGTCAAAGTGAAGGATCTATTTGTTGTGTGTGGGCAAGCTGTGGGACACGTCAGTGCTGTTAGCTGAAGGAAGGCCTGATAACCTCAACACCACCTCCTCTACAAACTGCTCCTCCATCACTTTGCACAGTGAGCTGCTATTCAAAGACATTAACACCCACAGCTTTACTCACACTCTGCTGCTACTGAATTAGACCAGAGTTCAGTCGTCAGGACACCGAAATTCTGGCGAAAATTCTGTCACCAGTTTAAATCACTTGATTCAAGATGTTTCAAATAACCAATTACACACAATTACAACTTAAACTACAATTCAAAATTGTACATGGTTCATTAACTCTGTAACTCTGTTCATTCTGTACACATGACATCTATTCATCTGTCCATCCGGGGAAAGGGATCCTCCTCTGTTGCTCTCCTGAAGGGTTCTTCCCTTTTTTCCCCTGAACGGGTTTTTTCTATTATTTGGGAGTTTTTCCTGATCCGATGTGAGGTCAAAGGTCAGGGATGTCGTATGTGTAGATTGTAAAGCCCTCTGAGGCAAATTTGTAATTTGTGATATTGGGCTGTATAAAATAAACTGAATTAAATATACAGGGACTAGTTGCATATATACAGGAACTAGTTACAGATTTACAGGGACTAGTTAGAGATTTAGAGGGACTCATTACAGGTATACAGTGACTAGTTATAGATTTAGAGGGACTAGTTACAGATATACAGGGACTAGTTACATGTTTACAGGGAATAGTTACATGTTTACAGGGAATAGTAACAGGTTTACAGGGACTAGTTACAGATTTACAGGGACTCATTACAGGTATACAGTGACCAGTTATAGATTTAGAGGGACTAGTTACAGATATACAGAGACTAATTCCAGATATACAGGGACTAGTTAGAGATTTACAGGGTTTTCAGGGAATAGTTACAGATATACAGAGACTAGTTATGCATTTAGAGGGACTCATTACAGATATACATTGACTAGTTGCAGATATACAGAGACTAGTTACATATTTACAGGCACTAGTTACAGGTTTACATGGACTAGTTACAGGTGTACAGGGAGTAGTTACAGCTTTACAGAGACTAGTTGCATATATATAGGGACTCATTACAGATGTACAGAGACCAGCTGCAGATGTACAGGGACTAGTTGCAGTTTTGCAGGGACTAGTTTCAGATATACAGGGACTAGTTACAGGTTTACAGGGACTAATTATAGATTTACCGGCACTCTATACAGGTTTACAGGGACTAGTTACAGATATACAGGGAATAGTTACAAGTTTACAGGGACTAGTTCCAGAGGTTATCCTCTTTCATTCGTTCATTAACTATCTGCTCTGTTTTCATTCAGATGGTCAGTATCTTTTTTCTCACTTTATTTTGGCTCACTAAAGAGTCAGTTTGTCCAAACTCCCACAGAGCCGAGCGACAGATGACTCATCTTCATCAGGAGAGGAGCAGCCGGATTTAGTACAGAGTAAACTGTTTTAATATCAGCAAAATGCTCATACCGGCACATACAGGTCGGCTACTTCCTTGGAGGATAGAACACAGAATATCCCTTTCATTGCAATGCAAAAACCCTCTCCAGGTGAACCCTGTCCAGGTGAACCATGTCCATGTGTACCGTGACCAGGTGAGTCCTAAAAAGTAGGATGGGAGCCAGAGCCTTCAGTTATCAAACTCCTCTTTTATGGAACCAGCTTCCACTTTCAGTCCGGGAGACACACACAGTCACCTCATTTAAGAATAGACGTAAGACTTTCCTGTTTGATAGTGCTTATAGTTAAGGCTGAATCAGGTTTGCCCTGGTCCAGCCCCTTGATATGCTGCTATAGGCTTATAGGCTGCTGGGGGATGTTTTAGGATACACTGAGCACCTATCTCCTCTTCTCTCTCTCCTTATGGATGAATTTACATCTCTCCATTGCACCTTATTAACTCTGCTTCCTCCCCGGAGTCGTTGTGACTTCACGTCTCATAGGGTCCATTGGACCTGGAGGTGTCTGATGCTGGTGAGCCGGCCTCCCATTGGCCCTGCTGATGCCCCGCCCCCCCTCCTCTCTACCTCCTTCTGTTTCATGGATTGGAGTTCCATTCATACATTGTCATATTCATGTAATGTGTTTATGTAACTTTGTAATGCTGTTCATCTGGTCACATGACATCTATTCATCTGTCCATCCGGGAAAAGGGATCCTCCTCTGTTGCTCTCCTGAAGGTTTCTTCCCATTTTTCCTTGTGAAAGGTTATTTTTTTCCAGTTAATCCAGAATGCTGCAGCTCGTGTACTCACAAAGACTAAAAAAAGAGATCACATTACTCCTCTATTAGCTGCTCTGCACTGGCTCCCTGTAAAATCAAGAATCACATTTAAAATTCTTCTCCTCACCTACAAAGCCTTGATTGGTGATGCACCATCATATCTTAAGGAGCTTGTAGTACCATATTGCCCCACTAGAGAGCTGCGCTCACTAAATGCGGGGCTATTCGTGTTTCCAGAGTCTTCAAAATTAGGATGGGAGCAAGAGCCTTCAGTTATCAAGCTCCTCTTTTATGGATGTCATTCTGTACACATGACATCTATTCATCTGTCCATCCGGGGAGAGGGATCCTCCTCTGTTGCTCTCCTGAAGGTTTCTTCACTTTTTTCCCTGTCAAAGGTTATTTTTGGGGAGTTTTTCCTGATCCGATGTGAGGTCAAAGGTCAGGGATGGCGTATGTGTACAGATTGTAAAGCCCTCTGAGGATAATTTGTAATTTGTGATATTGGGCTATATAAAATAAAGGGAACCCTGCCTTTGTCCGATGTCTGCTGGGATCGGCTCCAGCAGCACGGCAACCCTGGATACCGCAGGATAAGATAATAATGGAGGGATGGACAGTGATGAATCATGTGACTTATATGCTTCAAATCTAAGTGTGAATGTCATATTTCAATAATGATAATAATACATCACATTTATATAGTGCTTTTCAAAGCTGTGGCGCTAGTTCCTACAGACTTGCAGGAGGTTGGATTCAGCAGATCTGAGGTGTGGTATAGTGGGTAAGACTTCCTGCTGTCCTGATGTCAGTGAGGAGCTGGTTCCACCACTGAGGAGCAAACAGTCATGATTTTGTCGAGTGTTTAGCTCGCAGTGACGGAGTCACAAGTCGATTGGCAGAAGCCGAGCGGAGTGAACGGGCTGGGGTGTGAGGTTAGACCATGTCCTGGGTGTAGATGGGACCCGAACCGTTAGCAGCACTGTACGCAAGCACCAATGAAGCGGATGCTGCAGCCACCGGTAACCAGTGAAGGGAGCCGAGGAGCGGAGTAGTGTCGGTGAATTTAGGGAGGTTGAAGACCGGTTGAGCTGCTGCATTCTGGATGAGCTGTAGAGGTTGGATGGCCTTAGCAGGTAGACCTGAAGGAGGGAGTTACAGTAGTCTAGACGTGAAATGACCAGAGCCTGGACCAGAACCTGTGCCGTCTTCTGAGTGAGAAGAGGACGTATTCTCCTAATGTTGTGCAGCATGGACCTACAGGAATGTGTTGTCGCACGTAATCAACAGCTGCCAGGATAATTGGTCATTGCACGCATTTCAACCTCAATAGATCCGGACATCACTCACCCAGTGAACCACCACCTTACCCTCCTGCCCTCTGAAGGTACAGAGGCAGAAGGGCTCGCTGCAACCAAAGCCTCCCTAATCAGCAGGCATTGTTAACTGTTGTGTAATAGGGTTATTATTAATCAACATTTCTAAATGGCCCGTAGGTGTGAATGTGTCGGTGTCAGCCCTGGATAGTCGGGGGACCGGTCTAGGGTCTCTCTGTCTGGCAGCCCTGGATAGTCGGGGGACCGGTCTAGGGTCTCTCTGTCTGGCAGCCCTGGATAGTCGGGGGACCGGTCTAGGGTCTCTCTGTCTGGCAGCCCTGATCCAGGCTGAACCATCTGAAGCAGCATTTCCTCTCTCAGGACAGACTGATTCATGACTAATAACTTGTGACTTTCTATTTCAATGACTTAAAGATATTAATGTATTTACTTTTAATGTTCGGTTCAAACGGAACATTAAAAGTAAATACATTAATTTCTTTAAGCCAATGAAATAGAAATTCGCTTGCTGTGTTTTAATAACAGTAAAATGATCCAATGACCCTGGTGGCCGCTGGGCGGCGCTGCAGCCTGCAGGCCGGAAGTGGGTCCGCGTGCGTTTCCGGTACCGTTTAGTTGTGTTTCAACGGGAGCAGAACCCTTCAAGCTCTGGTGCTCCGGTGTTTCTCCACAGTCTCTTTGTTATTGTATATTCGCTCCGATGTACCGAGCGCCGGACAGACCTCAGCCGAGTCCCGGAGCTCCGCCACCAACTGATAGGTACCCTTCCCCGGGCTCCTGCTGGGGCTTCCCCGGGGCTCGCCCCCCCTCCGGACCCGCGTACTCTCCGGGTTCTCACCGAGGGTACAGTGGCGGTTCTCCATCCGGGTTCGGTAGTGGGTCCCGGGGTTTCGGAGACTCTCCATCCGGGTTCGGTAGTGGGTCCCGGGGTTTCGGAGACTCTCCATCCGGGTTCGGTAGTGGGTCCCGGGGTTTCGGAGACTCTCCATCCGGGTTTGGTAGTGGGTCCCGGGGTTTCGGAGGAGCGAGGCGGTACAGAGGAGCTGGTTCCCGGAGACCTCAGTCCTTCAGTCCCTCAAACCTGCAGGTGAAGTCTCGTGTGATTTAATAGAGTTTGATTTAAAGTTATAGAAGTCACATGCATTGGTGCTTTTTCTTCATGTTTATATTCACACATATTTTGACGACATTGTCCTTTATTTGTCCCGCTCTGGTTACTGGTTTCTTTTATTTAGTATTTCGAAGTGGACCCAGGACAGTTTGGTGACCTGAGAGGGCTGAACAAACAATATGAGGAGACTAAATGTTCATAATGTTGATTAAGTGCAAACATGTTGAGAGGGTTAAAGTTTCAAAACATCTGTATTGTCTACTTCAAACAACTGTGTGTGTGTGTGTGTGTGTGTGTGTGTGTGTGTGTGTGTGTGTGTGTGTGTGTGTGTGTGTGTGTGTGTGTGTGTGTGTGTGTGTGTGTGTGTGTGTGTGTGTGTGTGTGTGTGTGTGTGTGTGTGTGTGTGTGTGTGTGTGTGTGTGTGTGTGTGTGTGTGTGTGTGTGTGTGTGTGTGTGTGTGTGTGTGTGTGTGTGTGTGTGTGTGTGTGTGTGTGTGTGTGTGTGTGTGTGTGTGTGTGTGTAGGGTGAAGCTTCAGTGGAGAAATACTTCAGTCCGTCTATGCTACAGGATCCCTGGGAAGCGCTTCAGCCGGCTGCAGCGAGACAGTCCTCCTGAAAGGAAAAACAAGAGAAACTGAACTCCAACCAGAAGCAATAGAACAGCTACAGACAACAAGATGATAATAATACTAACAAAGGGCACCAATCACAGGCTGCTTCATCCTCACATGACCTGTCAGTCTCATGTCCAGGTGTTTGGAGACACAAAGTGTCACTGATTTATGGACAGATGTGCACCAGCCACATGATTGATGTATTGAATGGTTTTAATACTTTGACACATGTGGTTCAACATTATCCTGAATCATATCCTGAGTTTTGTATTGAACATTTGTAGTCCCCCTCATGGTGGATTTAAATGAAACCTTCAAAGTGTGTTTCAGGTTATCTTGTGGATTTTAATAAAAGTGCCACCATGCTGTTAATTGGAGTCATAATTTCCAGCTTGTTACAGCTCACAGGAAATTGGTTTGATTGGTAGTAAATTATATTAACACAACGAGACAAACTTAATATGGTTCTACATGGGGTTAGATCCTTAATAATAAACTCAATAGGGTTCTACCTCTTGGGGTTAGAGCCTTAATAATGAATAACCGGCCCAAACTCCTTTGGGGTTAGAGCCTTAATAATAACAAACGTTGTAATTATATACCTGCAGTACTCTAATGTCACCACTAGATATCCGTGTAATATATTATCCAAATTTAGTTTAGAATGTGTAATGCACCATGTGGCCTGCAGAGGAGGCTAGTTCACACTGATGTGTGTTTTACTTGCTAATGAGGAAATATCATCAGATGGTTCACTAGCTGTTAAATAGAGCACAAACCACACATATACATTATATTACACAGACAAACAACATGAATGTCTAACCCTGAAAACACTTGTGATGACACATCTGTGGTTCAACTTGAGCCTGCATGTGTGTGTGTGTGTGTCACTATCCTCTTCACTCACATCAGAGGGCTTCTAGCTGACAGGAAGTAGCAGGAGGAGATAAACCCCTTAAACTGGTTCAAAGATTCACTAACAGTTCATGTCAGCACTTTCTGTTAATCTGAATAATGTCATTACTTATTTGAGACAAAGCACTGGGTTTATTAAATTAATGTGTGTCCATTATGTGTAAGACATTACATTTCATTTAGCTGTTTTTTTTATCCAAAGCGACTTACAATCATCTCACAATATTGATAACATCCACCTACAATAGTGATAACACCCACCTACAATAGTGATAACATCCACCTACAATAGTGATAACATCCACCTACATTAGTGATAACGCCCACCTACAATAGTGATAACATCCACCTACAATATTGATTAGTGATTGCATCCAACGACAATAGTGATAGCATCCACATACAATAGTGATAACATCCACCTACAATAGTGATAATACCCACCTACAATAGTGATAACACCCACCTACAATAGTGATAACATCCACCTACATTAGTGATAACGCCCACCTACAATAGTGATAACATCCACCTACAATATTGATTACATCCACCTACAATAGTGATAACACCCACCTACAATAGTGATAACATCCACCTACATTAGTGATAACATCCACCTACAATAGTGATAACACCCACCTACAATAGTGATAACATCCACCTACAATAGTGATAACATCCACCTACAATAGTGATAACACCCACCTACAATAGTGATAACACCCACCTACAATAGTGATAACATCCACCTACAATAGTGATAACACCCACCTACAATAGTGATAACATCCACCTACATTAGTGATAACGCCCACCTACAATAGTGATAACATCCACCTACATTAGTGATAACATCCACCTACATTAGTGATAACATCCACCTACAATAGTGATAATACCCACCTACAATAGTGATAACATCCACCTACAATAGTGATAACACCCACCTACAATAGTGATAACATCCACCTACATTAGTGATAACGCCCACCTACAATAGTGATAACATCCACCTACATTAGTGATAACATCCACCTACATTAGTAATAACATCCACCTACAATAGTGATAATACCCACCTACAATAGTGATAACATCCACCTACAATAGTGATAACGCCCACCTACAATATTGATAACATCCACCTACAATAGTGATAACATCCACCTACAATAGTGATAACATCCACCTACATTAGTGATAACATCCACCTACATTAGTGATAATACCCACCTACAATAGTGATTGCATCCAACGACAATAGTGATAGCATCCACATACAATAGTGATAACATCCACCTACATTAGTGATAATACCCACCTACAATAGTGATAACACCCACCTACAATAGTGATTGCATCCAACGACAATAGTGATAGCATCCACCTACAATAGTGATAACATCCACCTACATTAGTGATAATACCCACCTACAATAGTGATAACATCCACCTACAATAGTGATAACATCCACCTACATTAGTGATAATACCCACCTACAATAGTGATAACACCCACCTACAATAGAGATTGCATCCAACGACAATAGTGATAGCATCCACCTACAATAGTGATAACATCCACCTACATTAGTGATAATACCCACCTACATTAGTGATAACATCCACCTACATTAGTGATAATACCCACCTACAATAGTGATAACATCCACCTACAATAGTGATTGCATCCAACGACAATAGTGATAGCATCCACCTACAATAGTGATAACATCCACCTACATTAGTGATAATACCCACCTACAATAGTGATAACACCCACCTACAATAGTGATAACATCCACCTACATTAGTGATAACGCCCACCTACAATAGTGATAACATCCACCTACAATAGTGATAATACCCACCTACAATAGTGATAACATCCACCTACAATAGTGATAACGCCCACCTACAATATTGATAACATCCACCTACAATAGTGATAACATCCACCTACATTAGTGATAACATCCACCTACATTAGTGATAATACCCACCTACAATAGTGATAACATCCACCTACAATAGTGATAACATCCACCTACAATATTGATAACATCCACCTACAATAGTGATAACATCCACCTACAATATTGATAACATCCACCTACAATAGTGATAACATCCACCTACAATAGTGATTGCATCCAACGACAATAGTGATAGCATCCACATACAATAGTGATAACATCCACCTAAAATAGTGATAATACCCACCTACAATAGTGATAACACCCACCTACAATAGTGATAACATCCACCTACATTAGTGATAACATCCACCTACAATATTGATAACATCCACCTACAATAGTGATAACATCCACCTACAATAGTGATAACATCCACCTACAATAGTGATTGCATCCAACGACAATAGTGATAGCATCCACATACATTAGTGATAACATCCACCTACATTAGTGATAATACCCACCTACAATAGTGATTGCATCCAACGACAATAGTGATAGCATCCACCTACAATAGTGATAACACCCACCTACAATAGTGATAACATCCACCTACATTAGTGATAACGCCCACCTACAATAGTGATAACATCCACCTACAATATTGATTACATCCACCTACAATAGTGATAACACCCACCTACAATAGTGATAACATCCACCTACATTAGTGATAACATCCACCTACAATAGTGATAACACCCACCTACAATAGTGATAACATCCACCTACAATAGTGATAACATCCACCTACAATAGTGATAACACCCACCTACAATAGTGATAACACCCACCTACAATAGTGATAACATCCACCTACAATAGTAATAACACCCACCTACAATAGTGATAACATCCACCTACATTAGTGATAACGCCCACCTACAATAGTGATAACATCCACCTACATTAGTGATAACATCCACCTACATTAGTGATAACATCCACCTACAATAGTGATAATACCCACCTACAATAGTGATAACATCCACCTACAATAGTGATAACACACACCTACAATAGTGATAACATCCACCTACATTAGTGATAACGCCCACCTACAATAGTGATAACATCCACCTACATTAGTGATAACATCCACCTACATTAGTGATAACATCCACCTACAATAGTGATAATACCCACCTACAATAGTGATAACATCCACCTACAATAGTGATAACGCCCACCTACAATATTGATAACATCCACCTACAATAGTGATAACATCCACCTACAATAGTGATAACATCCACCTACATTAGTGATAACATCCACCTACATTAGTGATAATACCCACCTACAATAGTGATTGCATCCAACGACAATAGTGATAGCATCCACATACAATAGTGATAACATCCACCTACATTAGTGATAATACCCACCTACAATAGTGATAACACCCACCTACAATAGTGATTGCATCCAACGACAATAGTGATAGCATCCACCTACAATAGTGATAACATCCACCTACATTAGTGATAATACCCACCTACAATAGTGATAACATCCACCTACAATAGTGATAACATCCACCTACATTAGTGATAATACCCACCTACAATAGTGATAACACCCACCTACAATAGTGATTGCATCCAACGACAATAGTGATAGCATCCACCTACAATAGTGATAACATCCACCTACATTAGTGATAATACCCACCTACATTAGTGATAACTTCCACCTACATTAGTGATAATACCCACCTACAATAGTGATAACATCCACCTACAATAGTGATTGCATCCAACGACAATAGTGATAGCATCCACCTACAATAGTGATAACATCCACCTACATTAGTGATAATACCCACCTACAATAGTGATAACACCCACCTACAATAGTGATAACATCCACCTACATTAGTGATAACGCCCACCTACAATAGTGATAACATCCACCTACAATAGTGATAATACCCACCTACAATAGTGATAACATCCACCTACAATAGTGATAACGCCCACCTACAATATTGATAACATCCACCTACAATAGTGATAACATCCACCTACATTAGTGATAACATCCACCTACATTAGTGATAATACCCACCTACAATAGTGATAACATCCACCTACAATAGTGATAACATCCACCTACAATATTGATAACATCCACCTACAATAGTGATAACATCCACCTACAATATTGATAACATCCACCTACAATAGTGATAACATCCACCTACAATAGTGATTGCATCCAACGACAATAGTGATAGCATCCACATACAATAGTGATAACATCCACCTAAAATAGTGATAATACCCACCTACAATAGTGATAACACCCACCTACAATAGTGATAACATCCACCTACATTAGTGATAACATCCACCTACAATATTGATAACATCCACCTACAATAGTGATAACATCCACCTACAATAGTGATAACATCCACCTACAATAGTGATTGCATCCAACGACAATAGTGATAGCATCCACATACAATAGTGATAACATCCACCTAAAATAGTGATAATACCCACCTACAATAGTGATAACACCCACCTACAATAGTGATAACATCCACCTACATTAGTGATAACGCCCACCTACAATAGTGATAACATCCACCTACAATAGTGATAACATCCACCTACATTAGTGATAACATCCACCTACAATAGTGATAATACCCACCTACAATAGTGATAACATCCACCTACAATAGTGATAACATCCACCTACAATAGTGATAACATCCACCTACATTAGTGATAACATCCACCTACATTAGTGATAACGCCCACCTACAATATTGATAACATCCACCTACAATAGTGATAACATCCACCTACAATAGTGATAACATCCACCTACATTAGTGATAACATCCACCTACATTAGTGATAATACCCACCTACAATAGTGATTGCATCCAACGACAATAGTGATAGCATCCACATACAATAGTGATAACATCCACCTACATTAGTGATAATACCCACCTACAATAGTGATAACACCCACCTACAATAGTGATTGCATCCAACGACAATAGTGATAGCATCCAACTACAATAGTGATAACATCCACCTACATTAGTGATAATACCCACCTACAATAGTGATAACATCCACCTACAATAGTGATAACATCCACCTACATTAGTGATAATACCCACCTACAATAGTGATAACACCCACCTATTATAGTGATTGCATCCAACGACAATAGTGATAGCATCCACCTACAATAGTGATAACATCCACCTACATTAGTGATAATACCCACCTACAATAGTGATAACATCCACCTACAATAGTGATTGCATCCAACGACAATAGTGATAGCATCCACCTACAATAGTGATAACATCCACCTACATTAGTGATAATACCCACCTACAATAGTGATAACACCCACCTACAATAGTGATAACACCCACCTACAATAGTGATAACATCCACCTACATTAGTGATAACGCCCACCTACAATAGTGATAACATCCACCTACAATAGTGATAATACCCACCTACAATAGTGATAACATCCACCTACAATAGTGATAACGCCCACCTACAATATTGATAACATCCACCTACAATAGTGATAACATCCACCTACAATAGTGATAACATCCACCTACATTAGTGATAACATCCACCTACATTAGTGATAATACCCACCTACAATAGTGATAACATCCACCTACAATAGTGATAACATCCACCTACAATATTGATAACATCCACCTACAATAGTGATAACATCCACCTACAATAGTGATAACATCCACCTACATTAGTGATAATACCCACCTACAATAGTGATAACACCCACCTACAATAGTGATAACATCCACCTACATTAGTGATAACATCCACCTACATTAGTGATAATACCCACCTACAATAGTGATAACATCCACCTACAATAGTGATAACATCCACCTACATTAGTGATAATACCCACCTACAATAGTGATAACATCCACCTACAATAGTGATAACATCCACCTACATTAGTGATAACATCCACCTACATTAGTGATAATACCCACCTACATTACTGATAACATCCACCTACATTAGTGATAATACCCACCTACAATAGTGATAACACCCACCTACAATAGTGATTGCATCCAACGACAATAGTGATAGCATCCACCTACAATAGTGATAACATCCACCTACATTAGTGATAATACCCACCTACAATAGTGATAACACCCACCTACAATAGTGATAACATCCACCTACAATATTGATAACATCCACCTACAATAGTGATAACATCCACCTACAATAGTGATAACATCCACCTACATTAGTGATAATACCCACCTACAATAGTGATAACACCCACCTACAATAGTGATAACATCCACCTACATTAGTGATAACATCCACCTACATTAGTGATAACACCCACCTACAATAGTGATAACATCCACCTACATTAGTGATAACATCCACCTACATTAGTGATAATACCCACCTACAATAGTGATAACATCCACCTACAATAGTGATAACATCCACCTACAATATTGATAACATCCACCTACAATAGTGATAACATCCACCTACATTAGTGATAACATCCACCTACATTAGTGATAATACCCACCTACAATAGTGATAACACCCACCTACAATAGTGATTGCATCCAACGACAATAGTGATAGCATCCACCTACAATAGTGATAACATCCACCTACATTAGTGATAATACCCACCTACAATAGTGATAACACCCACCTACAATAGTGATAACATCCACCTACATTAGTGATAACATCCACCTACAATAGTGATAACATCCACCTACAATAGTGATAACATCCACCTACATTAGTGATAATACCCACCTACAATAGTGATAACACCCACCTACAATAGTGATTGCATCCAACGACAATAGTGATAGCATCCACCTACAATAATGATAACACCCACCTACATTAGTGATAACATCCACCTACATTAGTGATAACATCCACCTACAATAGTGATAACACCCACCTACATTAGTGATAACATCCACCTACAATAGTGATAACACCCACCTACAATAGTGATAACACCCACCTACAATAGTGATAACATCCACCTACATTAGTGATAGCATCCACCTACAATAGTGATAGCATCCACCTACAATAATGATAACACCAACCTACAATAGTGATAACATCCACCTACATTAGTGATAACATCCACCTACAATTGTGATAGCATCCACCTACAATAATGATAACACCCACCTACAATAGTGATAACATCCACCTACAATAAAGTTACCACCCACATATTTAATACCCCTCACTTTCTGGAACCTTTCGATTCACTCCACTCTTTCCTACCTCAATTGGCATTGTCATGGTGATGGTAGCCCTGAGTCACAGGATGAGGGAGCCAATGATGGAACATGAGCGAGAAATTCGTGAGAACATCGTTCATTATGACGATGACGGTGGAGGGGAGGACACCAAGGCCTTCAACATGTTCACTCTGAGACACCTAAACAAAACCAAACAAATGAGCCAAAACACCAGAGCACAAAATGGATCAGAACCGGCGGTTCTAGGAGTTCATCAAAGACCGACTGCAGAAGGCGGATCTCGACCTGACGGCGCCCTCCTACGACTCTCTGCAGACCGACTCATTCGAGGGCAGTGGATCGGCCGCAGATTCGAACTCATTAGACTCGTTAGATTCGTTAGATTCGTTAGATTCGTTAGATTCGTTAGACTTGTTAGAGTCCGAGCAGAACTACGAGTTCCTGAATGAGTGGGAGCCGAGGTTCAGGAAGCTTGCAGACCTCTATGAACACAATGAGGAAGGATCAGCTTTATTGGCCATGTATGTGTGCACATACATAGAATTTGACTTCGTTTACACGTACGCTCTCGTTGTACATACATATTTAAATTACAAATGACAGGATAAATATAAAAAGACATTAAAGACAACAGAATAGCAACATGTATGTACAATATAAAAAACAAAAACAACAACATGTATGTACAATATAAAAACAACAACAGTGATAATAAATTGGGGATGTAGTGCAGAAAGTGGTGATGGTGCAAGTAGTGCAGATGGATGTGCCTGATTAAGTGTTCATCAGAGTGACGGCCAGAGGGAAGAAGCTGTTCCTGTGTCTGGTGGTTTTGGCGTACAGTGCTCTGTAGCGCCTACCAGAGGGGAGGAGTTGGAACAGCTTGTGTCCAGGGTGTGAAGGGTCTGCAGTGATCTTTCCAGCCCGCTTCCTGACTCTGGAGGTGTACAAGCCCAGGTTGGAGGGCAGGCTGGAACCAATAGTTCTCTCTTCAGACCTGACTATCCATTGTAGTCTGTCTCGGTCCTGTTGGTGGCCGATCCAAACCACACAGTGATGGAAGAACAGAGAACAGACTGGATGATGGCGGAGTAGAACAGGATCAGCAGCTCCTGCGGCAGGTTGTACTTCCTGAGCTGGCGCAGGAAGTACAACCTCTGCTGGGCCTTTTTCCGGATGGTGTTGATGTTGGAGGTCCACTTCAGGTCCTGGGAGATTGTGGATCCCAGAAACCTGAAGGTCTCCACCGCAGACACAGTGCTGTTGAGTATGGTGAGGGGGGGTAGTGTTGGGGGGCTCCTCCTAAAGTCCACTGTCATCTCCACAGTTTTGGGCTTGTTCAGCTCCAGGTTGTTCTGACCACACCAGAGGACCAGCTGTTCAACCTCCCGTCTGTACGCAGACTCATCACCGTTCCTGATGAGGCCGATGACCGTTGTGTCGTCTGTGAACTTCAGGAGTTCAACCCCTGGGGTGCAGTCGTTGGTGTAGAGCGAGAAGAGCAGTGAGGAGAGCACAGATCCCTGGGGGGCGCCAGTGCTGATAGTCCGGGTGCTGGATGTGGTTTTTCCCAGCCTTATCTGCTGCGTCCTGCCTGTCAGGAAGTTATTGATCCACTGACAAGTGGAGGCGGGCACACTGAGCTGGGAGAGTTTATGCTGAAGTACCTCCGGGATGATGGTGTTAAACACTGAGCTGAAGTCCACAAACAAGACCCTTGCATATGTCCCTGGGGAGTTGAGGTGTTGCAGCACATGGTGCAGTCCCATGTTGACTATAATATAATATGAATTGCATTAATCGCATCCATACGCGTCTGTGCATTGACTTTGTATTAAAAAACATCAACAAAAAAAAAGCTTTGAACAAAGTTAATGTGATAATGTGGGTTTGATCTTTAACATTTTAGATATGTTTACATATATATATATATAAATGCAATGCATTTTTACACTTGAATAAACAATAATCAAATGCAAAGACACTAACTTAACTATATGTTTGGGAGTTGTGACAATTATACAGTGTTATGATATACAGTTACAACCAGCCCTTTGAGGGCAGCCGTGGTGCATGAAAATGAGTTGAACACCGCTGTCTTCGGGGGACACAGGGACTGGGCCGTGGAGTCGGGTTCTCTAATCACTACGGTTGTCTTTTCCTAATTCCTCATCACCTCTCCTTTCCATCTTTCCTTGACCCCGTTTTCCCAAGAGGTTAAGGAAAAGTGGTTAGGAAAAGACGTTAGGAGGTTATTTTTAGACTATTCGACCGCAGCCAGCAGTGTTTCTCAGGGGGCTTTTATTTTGACAGGGCTGGGTGACCCGGATGTAACCAGCAGTACTTCCGGTGGTCTCTGAGCTTCTTGTCGACATATAGATCGGGCTTTCTGTGGTCTAGCGGTTTCTCTGTGATGGCGGTCTGTGCGGGTCCGCTCGGGTCCCTGCTGATCTGTTTGTCCTTGCTGGTCTCTGCGGTCCCTCCTCTGGTAGCCTGGGACGCGGATCTGGAGCTGCTGGACCTGGTGGAGGAGATACCGCAGAACTTCTACCAGTTCCTGTCCCTGGATCAGGTCTGCTAGCGGTCTCCATGGTTACGAGCAGCTAGCTTAGGGCCACGTACACAGAGTGGTTAAGCTAGTTAGCATATGGAGCAGACCAGTGATCCCAGTTCACTAGTTAGACTGGTGGCTGGAGCTAACGGTTAGCGCAGGCTAACAGCTGGGGAACCCGGATGTAGTTGTAGATACGAGGCTCGTGTCTCCTGTAGGGGGCGGAGCCAAAACACGTGGTCAAGTCTTGCATGAATAAATCGGAAATTGCATAAACAGTGACTTCCGGTTATATATGTAGGCTACTTGTAGTTTACAGACCTTTCGGATTTATTCATGTGTTTGTAAATATATTTATATAGACATTTGCGTTTATCTGCATCCATTGTTCTTTTTATGTGAAACAATTTGCTTCTCGTTTTGATATGTGTGTATATAAATAAGCGTTATTATTGTTGTTATCAACCACACCTGAGACTAACAACAATTGAGTGAATATAAATATTCAGTGAGGCAATTTATTTGCTGAACATTAGTTATTTTTTGCACAGATATAACTTTGTTTGCATTGTTCTAACAAAGTGATTGCACATTTTATTAGCTTTTATCTGATGGAGCAATCTGGTTTACTTTAAAGTAATTATAATTTTCTTTATTCTATTATTTAAAAAAGCTCAGATGTCACAAAAAGTTGTTATTTCAATAACAATTCAGCATCGACCATTTTGTTAGGGCTGTGGGGCAAAGTGGGGCGTAACAGAAAAAGTTTGAGAACCACTGGTCTATACACAAAGTAGAGTGACTGAGGGGACACAAGGTGACGTGACTGAGGGGACACAAGGTGACTGAGGGGACACAAGGTGACGTGACTGAGGGGACACAAGGTGACGTGACTGAGGGGACACAAGGTGACGTGACTGAGGGGACACAAGGTGACTGAGGGGACACAAGGTGACGTGACTGAGGGGACACAAGGTGACGTGACTGAGGGGACACAAGGTGACTGAGGGGACACAAGGTGACGTGACTGAGGGGACACAAGGTGACTGAGGGGACACAAGGTGACGTGACTGAGGGGACACAAGGTGACGTGACTGAGGGGACACAAGGTGACTGAGGGGACACAAGGTGACGTGACTGAGGGGACACAAGGTGACGTGACTGAGGGGACACAAGGTGACGTGACTGCAGGATATTTCACAACTGAGGGGTTGGTGTTTTTTTATTGACAGCAAGTAAAACTGTCTGTCTGTCTCAGGATGCTTCAGCAGCTGAGATAAAGAAGGCTTATCGACGGCTGTCTCTCTCTCTGCATCCTGACAAGAACAAAGATGAAAATGCTGAAACTCAGTTCAGACAAGTGAGAAACACTTCTTTTCTTCTTAACAATGTTATCTTCAATTTACAACACAATACACACAACACAAGACTATCAGAATAAGTATCACTAATTAACTTAAATCTACAAAGTGTTCCAGTCAAGGTACAAACTACTGCTGTCAATATTTAATCACTGTTCAGATTTTGATGAATCAACCAACAAAGCAGTAGTGTTTCTGAAGCCCAGCTAATCACATCTCATCAAAACAGAACTTACAGTTAAGATGATTCAGTCTTTGTCTTTTTTTTTTTTTTTTAGCTAGTTGCCATTTATGAAGTCCTGAAGGATGAGGAGAGAAGAAGCAAGTGAGTCTCACTTCTCTGCATCATGTCCAGACCTCTAGCTAGTCCTTAGACCTCATTAGAACTAGTAGCTTGTCCTTAGAACTCAGTAGCTAGTCATTAGACCACCGTTAGACCTCTGCACCTAGTCCTTAGACCTCTTTAGACCTCTTCAGCTAGTCCTTAGACCTCTGTAGCTAGTCATTAGACCTCGTTAGACTTCTTTAGCTAGTCCTTAGACCACCGTTAGACCTCTGCACCTAGTCTTTAGACCTCTTCAGCTAGTCCTTAGACCTCTTTAGACCTCTTCAGCTAGTCCTTAGACCTCTGTAGCTAGTCATTAGACCTCGTTAGACTTCTTTAGCTAGTCCTTAGACCACCGTTAGACCTCTACACCTAGTCTTTAGACCTCTTCAGCTAGTCCTTAGACCTCTTTTGACCTATTTGGCTAGCTAGTCTAGCTATGGTGTTTGTAGTTAGTTCTATATACATATAATGTTTATGTTTTGCAGGTATGATGATATCCTGGTAAACGGGCTTCCTGATTGGCGGCAGCCAGTGTTCTACTATAGACGAGTGAGGAAGATGAGTAATGCAGAGCTGGCCTTCCTCCTCTTCCTCATCCTCACTGTGGGACACTACGCTGTCATTTGGTCCATATACCTGGAGAAACAGCTGGTAAGACACAGCAGGCACTCATACACCCAATCAAAGTAGGCCTGGACATATGATATGATTATGAATTCCCCATGTTTCCAGGATGAGCTGCTGAGTAAGAAGAAGAAAGAGAAGAAGAAGAAGCTGAGCTCCAGACCTGCAGAGGAGATCAGGTGTATTGGCCAGGATCGAACCGACGGGTACAGCTATGACATCACTAGACTTACTGTGCATGTGGTTTGTTTGTGTTTGTTATTGTTTGTGTGTTTTTTGTTTCAGAGTTCATGATCGGCCACACTGGCAAGACATCCTCCCTCTGAAGCTGAGCATCTGGCTTTACCTCTCCATCAAAAACCTGCCACAAACCATCCAGGTACTCCACCTGTCCATCAAAACCTGCAACAGACCATCCATATACTCTACCTGTCCATCAAAACCTGCCACAGACCATCCATATACTCTACCTGTCCATCAAAACCTGCCACAGACCATCCATATACTCTACCTGTCCATCAAAACCTGCCACAGACCATCCATATACTCTACCTGTCCATCAAAACCTGCCACAGACCATCCATATACTCTACCTGTCCATCAAAACCTGCCACAGACCATCCATATACTCTACCTGTCCATCACTTTACCTGTCCATCAAAAACCTGCCACAAATAAGTTACAGCCTAATACACAGGTTCTTTTATCATCAATGAAGAAAGTGATCAATCAGAAGTGTATTAGTATAGCACCTTAGTACAGTTTGAAGTGCTTCACAGATGACTGACGAGTCCAAAACAGGATGGATAGAACAAATGTGGACCGTAAAAACCGAAAAGTCAAAAGCAATTCAATAGTAGGTTTTAAATGTCCTTCCAGCATCCTCAGGCAGAATGTTTACTTTTTAAGGTGTTCAAAAAATTGTGCACATGCATCAGAACTGGTACAACATGTTATGGGTCGTGGCTCAGTTGTGAAAAAAGGGCTTTAATAATTCCAGCTAGATGTATGAAGTTTGGAGGCGTAGCATCATGTGGAGACGTACTGAAGGTATACCGTAAACTCAACAGGAAGTCAGCCATTTGAATTAAATGAGCTGTTTTTGTCATTGGCCGATTCAACATTCTCTGTGTTGATCATTTATGGTTTAAAGTGGGCCGTATAAGTGTGATGCGGATCCAGCTGCACTTATGTCACTGCACTTTTTTTTTTAATTAAGTTTTTTTGTTTTGTTTTAGGAAGTAAAGCAGTACTATGAGGACTACCAGCAGATGAAACAGCAGCAGAAGGAAGAAGCTGAAGCTGAACAGGAAGTTGTAATAAGTAATTACTTTTTACATAATTTGCTTCAAGCAGCTTCCATTTCTTTTCATGGTTTTTCAAACTACTGTTGTCAATAATGCTTTCTCACAGAATGTGAGCTTCCACACCACAAATGAAGACATCAACTAATGATGTTGTGCACAACGGTTTGAGTTGCACCTATATTTATTTAAATGTTTATTTTATATTTATGTAAACTTGCTCAGTAGTCTGAACCATGACTGTACACTTTATTACTCCTTATAACCATGACAAAGGCAGCGCACACCAGATCCACCGTTCTTACTTTCCACAATAAAAGCCCTTGACATATAATAGTACTTTGCATGTTCCTGTTGTTTTTCCCTCACGTCCCACAGGCTTGTATACCACACAACCCAACATAAAAACATGCAGCAACAACCTGTTGGTCCTCAAATACCACCCAGGCTACTAAAGGGTGCCATCCAGGCACTAAAGGGTGCCATCCAGGCACTAAAGGGTGTTATCCAGGCACTAAAGGGTGCCATCCAGGCACTAAAGGGTGTATCCAGGCACTAAAGGGTGTTATCCAGGCACTAAAGGGTGCCATCCAGGCACTAAAGGGTGTTATCCAGGCACTAAAGGGTGCCATCCAGGCACTAAAGGGTGTTATCCAGGCACTAAAGGGTGCCATCCAGGCACTAAAGGGTGCCATCCAGGCACTAAAGGGTGTATCCAGGCACTAAAGGGTGTATCCAGGCACTAAAGGGTGTTATCCAGGCACTAAAGGGTGCCATCCAGGCACTAAAGGGTGCCATCCAGGCACTAAAGGGTGTTATCCAGGCACTAAAGGGTGTTATCCAGGCACTAAAGGGTGTTATCCAGGCACTAAAGGGTGCCATCCAGGCACTAAAGGGTGTATCCAGGCACTAAAGGGTGCCATCCAGGCACTAAAGGGTGTTATCCAGGCACTAAAGGGTGCCTTAATATCAGACGCAGTATCTGCACACACTACTTACTGGCTGGGGGTTACCTACTAGATTACAATAGAGGGGTTACCTTTACATCAGTCTAGACATTGTTTTTAATGTGAAATGCAGCATATTATACCGTAGACGGTAAAGTTACAGATAAATGATCAATTGTTCCCTGTAGCTGTTCTACAGTGTATGCATGTAACATGGTTGTCAGCTAAATGACATGTAATGTAATAATATAATGTCTCAGACTGATCCAGACTCGGCTCTGTCCTCTGATGTTTGGTTGTATTTCCTTTCTAAGCTCCAAGATGTGTAATTTAACTTTCTGTCCATTGTCTGTTAAGGAGAAAAGAGGCCAAAGGTCAAGAAGCCGAAGGTAGAGTTTCCTGTTTATGAGCTGTCATCAGAGAACCTGACTTGCCAGGGTTACGACCAGGCCACATCCATCGAGGAGATTGAAGACCAGATGGACGACTGGCTGCAGGACCGCGGAGCTGCAAAGAAGAAGGTCTGATATTACTCTGATAAGTCTGGTCAGGTCTTCTCAGTGAGATTAAAAACAGAACATCTGATGGCGCACAAACTTTCTAATCACTGAACTTCATACATGTCGTCAGAAGTTCAGTCTAAATGCCCTCAGGCTGCAGACTGGACTTAAGTGAGCTACGGGTGTGACAGACGGCTGGATGATGTCACTGTCTCTATTTTTATGTCCTCAGGCTGTAGACTGGACGGAGGATGAGCTCAGCCTCCTCAGCAGGTTGATGGGTAAATTTCCTGGAGGATCTCCAGGTCGCTGGGAGAAGATTGCTCATGAACTTGGAAGATCGGTGTCTGATGTAAGCCTGTTAATACTGGTTTAAAACCAGTTTGAATCCTTAGTGTTTGGTTGAGATACTGAGATAGATATCAGGTCCATCAGGTCCCGTAGAGAGGGTCAGAATCTGTGTCGGGTTCAGGTTGTCCTGATTGGTTGTCCAACCCTAACCTGTAGTGAGAAGATATTGGATTGTGGTGAAGTCTCTGACTCAACAACAAACACAAGGTTTCCTCTGCAGTTCAATCTGTCCTTCTGAGTCTCTTCAGCAGCCTGACAGAGGCTCATCTCTTAAATCCAGGTGAGGTCATTTTCCGGATGTCTCCTTTCCATAAGGATTGTAGACTCTAGGTTCTACTCACCTAGGACTAATGTTCCATGTTTACAGTACCAGGAGCTGCTAACACGCTCCCAGGTTCATCGGGGTATGTAAACCCCTCTACCATGACTAGGTTTCAGTTATCAAAAGGGTCAGTAAACAAGATTCTATGTGTTAATCAGACAGAATAGGAGTTTTTTATTGTTTCCGTTTTGATCGGAGCCAGGTGCTGCTGAAGAGACATCTGACTGACAGAGAACAAATATTAAATGGGCTGTTCCAAAACATAAGAAACTGACTTAATCTGTTTTCTTCAACAGGTGACGACTAAAGTCAAACTGGTGAAAAACAATGTGAGCCACACCTCAGGTAAACTCAACTGTGGTTCTACTGTCAGTATGAGGTTCTGTTGTCAGTATCATGTTCAACTGAGGTTCTGTTAGTATCTTGTTCACCTGAGGTTCTACTGGCAGTATCCGGTTCTGTTGGCAGTACTGGGTTCTGCTGTCAGTATGGGGTTCTACCATCAGGTCTAGTTAACCTTGGTGTCTGTGTTTTAGGTCTGGTGAAACTGTCGGATCTGAAGGGACCTCTTCTTCCTGTGAGGTCATTTCCTGTTTCTGACAGGCTGATGACTCAGAGAATGTCCTGTGAGGAGGAGCAGGAGGAGATGGGGGCGGAAGATGAAGCAGTTCCATCTGTCAGGAGGAGGACCAGGAAGTCAGCAGCAGATGAGGGGGAGGTGAAAGTCCGAGGCCATCGCCAGAGAGATTTTGACCCAGCCGTGGCAGTGCAGGAGGAGGAAGAGGAGGAGGAGGAGGAAGAAGAAGAAGAAGAGGAGGAGGCGGAGCCTCAGGAGAATAGAGAGAAGGCGGACCCCACTGTCTGGACTCAAAACCAACAGAAACAGCTGGAACTCGCTCTGCAACAGTTTCCCAGAGGAACAGCAGAGCGCTGGGACCGCATCGCCAAGGTGGTCCCAGGGAAGACCAAGGTGAGAACTGAGACAGGTAGAGTCTCTACCTGTAGACAGGCTTTCCTTTATGATTAATTGATTGGTTATCTATCTTTATTAAACCAATAAAGAGACAGCAGCATGCAGCACACAGACGTTACAAACATATGAGACAGACACCTGGAGGCCGTGAACCAATCTGCTCTAGAAAGTCATGGGTTCTTTCTCGGCCCATGCTCTACCGTTCCAAGTTTTATGAAAACGTAGTTTTTCATTAATCTTGCTGACAAACAAGCAAAATCAGAAACGTAATTGCCCCCCCCCCCCCCCCCCCCCCCCCCCCCCCCCCCCCCCCCCTCACTGGGAAGGTGTTTGACTTTGTGTCCGTCGAGAACGGAGACCTTTATCGGATGCCATTAGAAGGTCATTAGTAATGTATGTAGCATTAATATTAAAGACCTGGCCACTTAAAACATTCACACTGCATTCTGATGAACTGATGAATATTTAATTGATCTGTGTTTGTTTTTCAGGAGGAGTGTATGATTCGTTATAAGATGTTAGCGGAGCTCGTTCAGAAAAAGAAACAGGCTAAAAGCTGATTGAAGGTAATGACCTTCCTACTGCTGTGACCTCGGACCTCCTTACAGGTGTATCACCTGACAGGTGAATGACTGTGTGACCTGTCAAATGTCAGCAATGTTTAATTCTCTCTCCAGGTGAGCTCCCTCCCGATTGGACAGAATTATTTTGTGTTTTGTTGTGTTATGTGGCGTCTCACCTTCTCAGGTGTTTTATAATTGATGTGTCAAAAGAAGCAGGAAATTAGTTTTATCCCACCTGACCTCTGACCTCATAGCTTCATGTGCCTTAACTCCATACAGCATGCTGTCAATCAACTACTCAATAAAAAGTATTTATTATCTCCTGTGGTTTGTTTTTCATTGTCAGTCTGCTGAAACATTTAAATGTTTCTATATTATACATGATCTATTTTTATCTATTCTTATTCAAGAATAGATATATTTTGTATAGCCCAAAATTACAAATTGGCCTCAGAGGGCTTTACAATCTGTATACATATGAAATCCCTGACCTTTGACCTCACATCGGATCAGGAAAAACTCCCAAGAAATAGAAAAAACCCTTTCAGGGTGAAAAAGGTAGGAACCCTTCAGGAGAGCAACAGAGGAGGATCCCTCTCCCCAGATGGACACAAGCAATAGATGTCATGGGACATAAACATTCAATGAATATGACAGAATGTATGAATGGACCTCCACAATCCATGAAACAAGGAGGAAGAGAGGAGGGGGTGGGGCATCAGCAGGGCCATGACAGGAGGCCGGCCCACCAGGCATCAGAGACCTCCAGGTCCAATGGACCCTATGAGACGTGAAGTCACAACGACTCCGGGGAGGAAGCAGAGTTAATAAGGTGCAATGGAGAGATGTAAATTCATCCATAAGGAGAGAGAGAAGAGGAGATAGGTGCTCAGTGTATCCTAAAACATCCCCCAGCAGCCTATAAGCCTATAGCAGCATATCAAGGGGCTGGACCAGGGCAAACCTGATTCAGCCCTAACTATAAGCACTATTAAAGAGGAAAGTCTTAAGTCTATTCTTAAATGAGGTGACTGTGTCTGCCTCCAGGACTGAAAGTGGAAGCTGGTTCCATAAAAGAGGAGCTTGATAACTGAAGGCTCTGGCTCCCATCCTACTTTTTAGGACTCTAGGAACCACAAGTAGCCCCGCATTTAGTGAGCAGCTCTCTAGTGGGGCAATATGGTACTACAAGCTCCTTAAGATATGATGGTGCATCAGCAATCAAGGCTTTGTAGGTGAGGAGAAGAATTTTAAATGTGATTCTTGATTTTACAGGGAGCCAGTGCAGCGCAGCTAATACAGGAGTAATGTGATCTATTTTCTTAGTTTGTGTGAGTACACGAGCTGCAGCATTCTGGATCAACTGGAGGGACTTAAGAGACTTATTAGAGCAGCCTGATAATAAGGAGTTGCAGTAATCTAGTCGGGAAGTAACAAACGCGTGAACCAGCTTTTCTGCATCTTTTTGAGACGAGATGTGCCTGATTTTTTAAATGTTACATAGATGAGCTGGGGTGTGAGGTTAGACCATGTCCTGGATGTACGGGTTTACCACGTCCTGGGTGTGAGATTAGAATATGTCCTGGGTGCAAGGTTAGACCATGTCCTGGGTGCAGACTGGACCCGATCTGTTCGCAGCACGGTACGCAAGCACAAAAGTTTTGAAGCTGATGCGGGTGGCCACCAGTAAGCAGTGAAGGTTGCGGAGTAGTGGAGTAGTGTGGGTACATTTAAGAGGTTAAAGACCAGTCGAGCAGCTGCATTCTAGATGAGCTGTAGAGGTCAAATGGCATTAGCAGGTAGACCTGAAGGAGGGAGTTACAGTAGTCCAGCTGTGAGATGACCAGAGCCTGGACCAGAACTTGTGCCGCCTTCTGAGTAAGAAGAGGACGTATTCTCCTGATGTTGTACAGCATGTACCTACAGGAGCGTGTTGTTGTGGTGATGTTGGCAGTCAGGGAGAGTTGACTGTCGAGCGTCACACCGAGGTTCCTGTCAGTCGGAGTCGGGGCCAACACTGAGTTGTTGAATGTAATCAAAGAGGATCAGTTGGGTGTCGTCAGCATAGCTGTGGTAGGAGAAGCCATGCGAGCGAATGACAGAGCCGAGAGAGTTGGTGTACAGAGAGAAGAGAAGAGGACCCAGGACTGAGCCCTGAGGGACCCCGGTAGTCAGAGGACAAGGCTCAGACACAGATCCTCTCCAGGTTACCCAGTAAGAGCGGTCGGTGAGGTAGGATGAGAAGAGTGAGAGCGCGGTGCCTGAGATACCAGGTCCTGGAGGGAGGACATGAGGATCTGGTGGTTCACTGTGTGAAAGGCAGCAGAAAGATCTAGAAGGATAAGGACAGAGGATAGATAGGCTGCTCTAGCAGTGTGTAGGAATGAAGAGCAAAGAAAACGAGCGGACAGGATGAAAGAAATAGAGAGGATACCCCATTTACACAATACTAACAGTCCAATGGATACCCCATTTACCTTGGAAGAGGTTAAAAGAGCAATAGAAAGAGCCGGATTGACATCGCCAGGGAAGGATGAAATATATTATATAATGCTGAAGCATTTAGTTGGGTAAGCAATGACTAAGTTGTTATCATTTTATAATAAAGCTTTGGAAGTGGGAAGACTGCCTAGTTCATGGAAAGAAGCTGTGATTATCCCAATCAGGAAACCAGGCAAAGACTCATTAAACCCAACAAATTATAGACCCATAGCACTAACATCTCATGTAGGTAAAATTATGGAGAGAATGATAACAGACAGATTAACCTTTTATATGGAGACCAGGGGATTGATAACACCTCATCAAAGTGGATTTCAGAAAGGTAGAGGAACTATGTAATTCTGACTTGGAGTTATCCCATTGGGAAAGCACTATCGAGAAGATATGGTACACCTCAGGGGTAGTGTAATTAGTCCACGACTGTTCTCCATCATGATAAATGATGTGTTTTCTTTCAAGTTCAGGGTATTGGACAATCCCTATTTGCTGATGATGGAGCATTGTGGAAGAGGGGGAAGAACATAGACCACATTAAAGGGAAGGTACAAGAGGCTGTGAATGAAGTAGCAAGATGGTCTTATGCATGGGGATTCAAGTTTTCGCTGGGGGAACAAGTGAACGTTTTTAGATTTCTATGTGTGTGGTTCGATGATAAGTTAACGTGGAATGAGCAGATTCAGTGGATTGTCATGAAATGTAAATATATTTTAAATGTGATGAGGTGTCTTGCAGGGCCAGAATGGGGAGCCAGCAGGACTGCAATGAAAAATATTTATATCGCTCTGATGAGATCAGTTTTCGACTATGGGTGTGTGGTATTGGGATCTGCGGCAAAAACGGTTCTTAGAAAGCTGGAAGTGGTGTAATCCCAAGCTCTGAGACTCTGTGGTGGTGCTTTGAGAACAAGTCATGTATCTGCTCTTCAGGTGGAGGTGGGTGAGATGCCGCTGCATCTGAGACATAAGCTACTAACGTTGAGCTACTGGGCCAATCTGCAAGAACATATCAATCATGTACCCCGGCATACTCATGGATCTAAAGATCCTAATGCAGGTAGAACCAGTTTAGCTGTCACCATTCCATCCTTTCAGTATGAGGTCAAACGGAGAACATCATCCATCTGTCGGTGTAGTTGAGTCATTGGTCATTTTAACAGCACTGCAGTGGGTGGAGGAGGTTCAGATCAGCAAGGTCATCATCTGTTCAGATTCCAGTTCATTATTATCATTACCATTAGCATTATTAGGATGACCAGAGGAACATAAGAACATGTAAGAACCAGACTGAGGATCAATTATTATTAATATTAATAACCATATATAGTAGATTTACTGATTCTATTATTATTAACAATATGCTCTTCAGAAGGAAGTGGGCAAAGGGAGGATGACCAGAGGAAGCACTGCAGAAGAACATTTATGAACCAGACTGAGGATTGGACACACAAGGCTGAACAGAACCATGCAACTAATAAATAAAACCAAACAGGACTATGTGAGCACTGCAATACAGCGGAAACTGTAGAACATATCATTTAAACTGTAGAACATACCATTTAAATATCATTTAAACTCTAGAACATAACAGTATCATTTAAACCGTAGAACAAATCATTTACATATCATTTCAACTGTAGAACATATCAATTAAACTGTAGAACATATCATTAAACTATAGAACATTTCATTTACATATCATTTAAACTGTAGAACATTTCATTTACATATAATTTACAAGACCGAGGACACGCTGGAGGGATTATATCTCCCGGCTGGCCTTGGAACGCCTCGGGATCCCCCAGAATGAGCTGGAAAGTGCTGCGGGTGAGAGGGAAGCCTGGGTCGGCCTGCTGAACCTGCTGCCACCGCGACCCGACCCCGGATAAGAGCTGATAATGGATGGATGGATGGATAATTTACATATCCTTCAGTTATCAAGCTCCTCTTTTATGGAACCAGCTTCCACTTTCAGTCCGGGAGACAGACACAGTCACCTCATTCAAGAATAGACTTAAGACTTTCCTGTTTGATAGTGCTTATAGTTAGGGCTGAATCAGGTTTGCCCTGGTCCAGCCCCTTGATATGCTGCTATAGGCTTATAGGCTGCTGGGGGGTGTTTTAGGATACACTGAGCACCTATCTCCTCTTCTCTCTCTCCTTATGGATGAATTTACATCTCTCCATTGCACCTTATTAACTCTGCTTCCTCCCCGGAGTCGTTGTGACTTCACGTCTCATAGGGTCCATTGGACCTGGAGGTGTCTGATGCTGGTGAGCCGGCCTCCCATTGGCCCTGCTGATGCCCCGCCCCCCCTCCTCTCTACCTCCTTCTGTTTCATGGATTGGAGTTCCATTCATACATTGTCATATTCATGTAATGTGTTTATGTAACTCTGTAACTCTGTTCATCTGGTCACATGACATCTATTCATCTGTCCATCCGGGGAGAGGGATCCTCCTCTGTTGCTCTCCTGAAGGTTTCTTCACTTTTTTCCCTGTCAAAGGTTATTTTTGGGGAGTTTTTCCTGATCCGATGTGAGGTCAAAGGTCAGGGATGTCGTATGTGTACAGATTGTAAAGTCCTCTGAGGATAATTTGTGATATTGGGCTATACAAAATAAACTGAATTGAATTGAATTGAATATCATTTAAACTGTAGAACATATCATTTAAACTGTAGAACATATCATTTAAACTGTAGAACATATCATGTACATATCATGTAAACTGTAGAACATATAATTTAAACTGTAGAACATATCATTTACATATCATTTAAACTGTAGAACATATAATTTAAACTGTAGAACATATCATTTACATATCATTTAAACTGTAGAACATATCATTTAAACTGTAGAACATATAATTTAAACTGTAGAACATATCATGTACATATCATGTAAACTGTAGAACATATAATTTAAACTGTAGAACATATCATTTACATATCATTTAAACTGTAGAACATATCATTTAAACTGTAGAACATATAATTTAAACTGTAGAACATATCATTTACATATCATTTAAACTGTAGAACATATAATTTAAACTGTAGAACATATCATTTACATATCATTTAAACTGTAGAACATATCATTTAAACTGTAGAACATATCATGTACATATCATGTAAACTGTAGAACATATAATTTAAACTGTAGAACATATCATTTACATATCATTTAAACTGTAGAACATATCATTTAAACTGTAGAACATATCATTTAAACTGTAGAACATATCATTTACATAGCATTTAAACTGTAGAACATATCATGTACATATCATGTAAACTGTAGAACATATCATTTACACTGTAGAACATATCATTTACATATCATTTAAACTGTAGAACATATAATTTAAACTGTAGAACATATCATTTACATATCATTTAAACTGTAGAACATATCATTTAAACTGTAGAACATATCATTTACATAGCATTTAAACTGTAGAACATATCATTTAAACTGTAGAACATATCATTTAAACTGTAGAACATATCATTTACATATCATTTAAACTGTAGAACATATCATGTACATATCATGTAAACTGTAGAACATATCATTTAAACTGTAGAACATATTGTTTACATATCATTTAAACTACCCAATACAGTAGGTGGCAGTAATGCACCTTTTGTTGGAGGCCATCTGCCATAAAGCCGAAGAAGAAGAAGATGACTTGCTTTAGCATTAGAAGAAGAAGGAGTTATCTGATACCTGGACTCGAACCTACGGATTAAAGTTCACACGTCACGTTGCCGTAAGTCGACGTCACGCTTGTTTTCTGAACGTTTTAATTGTTTAAACTGTTTTAAACATGATGAACTACAGACTGGCTAAACAGCTGACGTCACATAGTTAGCATCAGAGCTAAGCAGCTGACGTCAGTTTACATAGTCTGACCATTAACAACACTTTTAGACCTGGAATATGTTTACATGTTGTTTAACGTTACATGTTGTTTACACGTTGTTTGTGTCCAGGTCATTTGGAAATTGTGTGTCTCTCTGTCCTCAGGTGTGATGTAGGAGACATGTTCATGTGTCTCTGTCCTCAGGTGTGATGTAGGAGACATGTTCATGTCTCTGTCCTCAGGTGTGATGTAGGAGACATGTTCATGTGTGTCTGTCCTCAGGTGTGATGTAGGAGACATGTTCATGTCTCTGTCCTCAGGTGTGATGTAGGAGACATGTTCATGTGTCTCTGTCCTCAGGTGTGATGTAGGAGACATGTTCATGTGTCTGTCCTCAGGTGTGATGTAGGAGACATGTTCATGTGTCTCTGTCCTCAGGTGTGATGTAGGAGACATGTTCATGTGTCTGTCCTCAGGTGTGATGTAGGAGACTTGTTCATGTGTCTGTCCTCAGGTGTGATGTAGGAGACATGTTCATGTGTCTCTGTCCTCAGGTGTGATGTAGGAGACATGTTCATGTCTCTGTCCTCAGGTGTGATGTAGGAGACATGTTCATGTCTCTCTGTCCTCAGGTGTGATGTAGGAGACATGTTCATGTCTCTGTCCTCAGGTGTGATGTAGGAGACATGTTCATGTGTCTCTGTCCTCAGGTGTGATGTAGGAGACATGTTCATGTCTCTCTGTCCTCAGGTGTGATGTAGGAGACATGTTCATGTGTCTCTGTCCTCAGGTGTGATGTAGGAGACATGTTCATGTCTCTCTGTCCTCAGGTGTGATGTAGGAGACATGTTCATGTCTCTCTGTCCTCAGGTGTGATGTAGGAGACTTGTTCATGTGTCTCTGTCCTCAGGTGTGATGTAGGAGACATGTTCATGTGTCTCTGTCCTCAGGTGTGATGTAGGAGACATGTTCATGTGTCTGTCCTCAGGTGTGATGTAGGAGACATGTTCACGTGTCTCTGTCCTCAGGTGTGATGTAGGAGACATGTTCATGTCTCTGTCCTCAGGTGTGATGTAGGAGACATGTTCATGTGTCTGTCCTCAGGTGTGATGTAGGAGACATGTTCATGTCTCTGTCCTCAGGTGTGATGTAGGAGACATGTTCATGTGTCTGTCCTCAGGTGTGATGTAGGAGACTTGTTCATGTCTCTGTCCTCAGGTGTGATGTAGGAGACTTGTTCATGTGTGTCTGTCCTCAGGTGTGATGTAGGAGACATGTTCATGTCTCTGTCCTCAGGTGTGATGTAGGAGACATGTTCATGTGTCTGTCCTCAGGTGTGATGTAGGAGACATGTTCATGTCTCTGTCCTCAGGTGTGATGTAGGAGACATGTTCATGTGTCTGTCCTCAGGTGTGATGTAGGAGACTTGTTCATGTCTCTGTCCTCAGGTGTGATGTAGGAGACTTGTTCATGTCTGTCTCTCTGTCCTCAGGTGTGATGTAGGAGACATGTCTCTCCAGGTGGTGCTGCAGCAGAGGATCACCTCTGCCCAGGTGTTGCTGCAGAGGGCAGAGCTTCTGGTTCCAGGTGTGGAGGGCCACCAAAAGCTGTGTAGTAAGCTGCGGGCGGAGCTGCGCTTCCTGCGGCGAGTGGAGGCCGGAGAGCTGCAGGTCCGAGAGTCTCACCTCCACAGCACCAACCTGACTCACCTGACGGCCATCGTGGAGTCCGCAGCAAGTCTGGAAGACGTGGTTGCTCTGCTTCACGTCTTCACCTACCTGGATGCCGTCGGCCACCGGCAGACGCTGGTGGTGGACGTGGTGGCGAACGGGGGACACACCTGGGTGAAGGCGGTGGGCAGGAAGGCTGAGGCTCTCCACAACATCTGGCAGGGGCGGGGCCAGTACGGAGACAAGAGCATCATCAGCCAGGCCGGGGACTTCCTGCAGGCCAGCCGCCAACAGGAAGTCCACTACCGGCCCCCCCACATCGTCTTTGCCTTCTATAACGGGGTCTCCTGCCCCATGGCCCAGCGCCTCAAGGACATGGACATTGCTGTCCGCGGGGACATTGTTGCCGTCAACAGTGTGACGCTGGAGGAGGAAGAGGAAGAGGAGGAGGAGGAGGAGCCGCCAACTGAAGATAACGAGAAGGAGGAGGAGCCAGCTGAAGGTAAGGAGGAGGAGCCAGTTGACGATAACGACGAGGTGGAGAAGAGACCGGCTGAAGATGGTGAGGAGGAGCTTACCAGAGTGGACCGGGGGACGGTGGTCGCCCGCTTGGCGTTTCCTGCGCAGGTGAAGGTGGAGGAGTGTCGGCGAGTGAACCTGGACATCACCACACTGATCACGTACGTGTCGTCGCTGAGTCACGGGCGATGTCACCTCTCCTTCCGGGAGCCGGTGCTGACGGAGCAGGCGGCTCAGGAGCGCCAACTGCCGGTGCTGCCGCGGCTCGACGACTTCCTGCGAGGGAAGCAGCTGTTCGCCTGCCGCGCCGCTGTCCGCGACTTCCAGCTGATCCTGGACACGTTGGGGGGGGCAGGTGAGAAGGAGCGTGCCCGTGTGCTGCTCGCTCGCCTCCAGCAGGTGGACGATCAGCCGTCAGAGCGCTCGCTGATCCTCACGCCGAGCGCCAAGGTCAACCGCCGTTCGCTCCTGATCTTCGGCACTGGAGACTCGCTGAGGGCCGTTACCATGACGGCAAACAGCCGGTTTGTCAGGGCGGCCGCCAATCAGGGTGTCCGATACAGCGTGTTCATCCACCAGCCGAGGGCGCTGACGGAGGGCAAGGAGTGGAGGGCCACGCCCATCTGAAGAGACTTCCTGTGCCGGGGCTGATGGGGGTTTGAGTTGTAATACCAAGGGGCTGATGGTAATTGTAGTAATCATGTAAATGAATCTGATCAGATGAGGTTTGTTGAATGACATCATAATAAAGCATCACAGTCACTTCCTGCTCTGCTGTCATTTGTTACATGAGGTCACACGTCAAGACATGCCAAGACAATGTCGGACACCGTAGTTTTCTCTGGCCCTCTCCCCAATCTGATCAATGATGACATGTATAGCCGCATGTCGTCATTCAACCGCTGGTTGTCCAGGTGGTGCCCAGCAAACAATGTGGGCTACATAGATAACTGGAGGACTTTCTGGGGAAAGCCTGATCTGATGAGTCGAGACGGCATTCATCCCACTTGGGATGGAGCGCGTCTCATTTCTGCAAACATGGCCAAGTTGATTAACGGACTTAATCCATGACCCAGAGTTCAGATCAGGGAGTTGTAGTCTTCCACCCTTCTCTGCACTTCCATCCGAGCAGTTACCCACCCTTAACCTTAACTCTATAGAGACTGTGTCTGTCCCACGGCCACTTAAATTAATTAAATCAAAAGTAACCAGAAGAGGAGTCATACAAAATAACCTCATACAGGTTAACATCACTACTGCAAAAGTGCAACAAAACAGGATAATTAAATGTGGACTCCTAAATATTAGATCATCTAAAGCTGTATTAGTAAATGATTTAATATCAGACAATCACATTGATTTATTGTGTCTTACTGAAACCTGGCTGAGCCATGAAGAATATGTCAGCCTAAATGAATCAACTCCTCCAAGTCATATTAATACTCACATTCCTCGAGGCACCGGCCGAGGAGGTGGAGTAGAAGCCATCTTTGACTCAAGCCTATTAATGAATCCTAAACCTAAACTAAACTACAACTCATTTGAAAGCCTTGTTCTTAGTCTTTCACATCCAACCTGGAAAACATTACAGCCAATTCTATTTGTTATACTGTACCGGCCACCAGGTCCATATTCAGAATTTATATCTGAATTTTCAGAGTTTTTATCAAGTTTAGTCCTTAAAAGTGATAAGGTTATTATTGTAGGAGATTTTAATATTCATGTGGATATTGACAATGATTGCCTTAGTACTGCATTTATCTCATTGTTGGACTCGATTGGCTTCTGTCAGAGAGTACAGAAACCCACTCACTGCTTTGGCCACACCCTCCACCTTGTTCTTACATATGGCATTGACATTGAGCATTTGGAGGTCTTCCCACAGAACCCTCTTCTGTCAGACCATTACCTCATAACTTTTGAGTTTATACTCCCGGAGTATACACCGTTAGTCAAAAGTTTCTCCACCAGATGTCTAACTGACAGTGCTGTAGCTACATTTAAAGAAGAGATTCCTTCTGCATTTGATTCAATACCACGTCTCAATGTGACGGAGGACTCCTGTGCTAACTTTAGTCCGTCCCAGATTGATCATCTTGTCGATAGTGCTACAGGCTCACTGAGAATGACACTAGACTCGATAGCCCCACTGAAGAAAAAGACAGTGAGGCAAAGGAGGTTTGCTCCCTGGTAGAACCCTCAGACCCGCGACCTAAAGCAAATTTCACGAAAGCTTGAAAGTATATGGCGTTCCACCAATCTGGAAGAATCACGCTTAGTTTGGCAAGATAGTCTTAAAACATATAAAAAGGCTCTCCGTAATGCCAGAGCAGCCTATTACTCATCGGTAATAGAGACAAATAAGAACAACCCCAGGTTTCTCTTTAGCACTGTAGCCAGGCTGACAGAGAGTCACAGCTCTGTGGAGCCGTGTATTCCTTTAGACCTCAGTAGTAATGACTTCATGAACTTCTTCAATGAAAAGATTTGAACTATTAGAGGCAAGATTGATGATCTCTTGCCCTCAACTACTGCCGATCTGTCATCAAGAGGAGTGGCCTTGGAAACGGCTGTATGTCCTGGTGTATATTTGGATGGCTTTTCTCCCATCAACCTAGACCAATTGTCCTCAACGGTTTCTACTAAAATTACAAATGACCTCCTAAAGCATCAGATAAAGGACTCATCTCCGTACTGGTCTTGTTAGACCTTAGTGCTGATAAAGGACTCATCTCCGTACTGGTATTATTAGACCTTAGTGCTGATATAAAGGACTCATTTCCGTACTGGTCTTGTTAGACCTTAGTGCTGCGTTCGACACCATTGATCATGACATCCTATTACAGAGACTGGATCAGTCGATTGGCATTTCAGGTACCGCACTAAGTTGGTTTGAATCCTATTTATCAGATCGATCTCAGTTTGTATTTGTAAACGATGAAGCCTCAATGACCACCAACGTTAATCACGGAGTTCCACAAGGTTCTGTGCTTGGACCAATTGTATTTACCTTATATATGCTTCCTTTGGGCAATATTATCAGGAAACACTGCATAAACTTTCATTGCTATGCAGATGATACTCAATTGTATCTATGGATCAAACCAGAGGAGACCAACCAGCTCGCTAAAATTCAAGAATGTCTTAAAGACATAAAAACATGGATGACCTGCAACTTCCTGATGTTAAACTCAGACAAAACTGAAGTTATTTTACTGGGCCCTGAACACCTCAGAGATCAATTGGTGATGTGGTTTCTGTAGATGGCATTGCCCTGGCATCCAACACCACTGTAAAGAATCTCGGCGTTATCTTTGACCGAGACTTGTTCTTTAACTCCCACGTTAAGCAAATCTCAAGGATTGCATTTTTTCAACTACGTAACATTTCAAAAATCAGGCACATCTTGTCTCAAAAAGATGCAGAAAAGCTGGTTCACGTGTTTGTTACTTCCAGACTAGATTACTGCAACTCCTTATTATCAGGCTGCTCTAATAAGTCTCTTAAGTCCCTCCAGTTGATCCAGAATGCTGCAGCCCGTGTACTCACAAAAACTAAGAAAAGAGATCACATGACTCCTGTATTAGCTGCTCTGCACTGGCTCCCTGTAAAATCAAGAATCACATTTAAAATTCTTCTCCTCACCTACAAAGCCTTGATTGGTGATGCACCATCATATCTTAAGGAGCTTGTAGTACCATATTGCCCCACTAGAGAGCTGCGCTCACTAAATGTGGGGCTACTCGTGGTTCCTAGAGTCCTAAAAAGTAGGATGGGAGCCAGAGCCTTCAGTTATGAAGCTCCACTTTCAGTCCGGGAGACAGACACAGTCACCTCATTCAAGAATAGACTTAAGACTTTCCTGTTTGATAGTGCTTATAGTTAGGGCTGAATCAGGTTTGCCCTGGTCCAGCCCCTTGATATGCTGCTATAGGCTTATAGGCTGCTGGGGGGTGTTTTAGGATACACTGAGCACCTATCTCCTCTTCTCTCTCTCCTTATGGATGAATTTACATCTCTCCATTGCACCTTATTAACTCTGCTTCCTCCCCGGAGTCGTTGTGACTTCACGTCTCATAGGGTCCATTGGACCTGGAGGTGTCTGATGCTGGTGAGCCGGCCTCCCATTGGCCCTGCTGATGCCCCGCCCCCCCTCATCTCTACCTCCTTCTGTTTCATGGATTGGAGTTCCATTCATACATTTTCATATTCATGTAATGTGTTTATGTAACTTTGTAAATGCTGTTCATTCTGTACACATGACATCTATTCATCTGTCCATCCGGGGAGAATGATCCTCCTCTGTTGCTCTCCTGAAGGTTTCTTCCCTTTTTTCCTTGTCAAAGGTTATTTTTGGGGAGTTTTTCCTGATCCGATGTGAGGTCAAAGGTCAGGGATGGCGTATGTGTACAGATTGTAAAGCCCTCTGAGGCAAATTTGTAATTTGTGATATTGGGCTATACAAAATAAACTGAATTGAATTGAATGTCTACATCTAATGCTGACTTAGGGAAAGAGTTGTCTGAGACTCAAACCCTCTACGATGTGACGGGTACAGAACTAAACCCTCACGGAGTTCGAGAAGCCTCAAAGTCCGTGAGGGTGGACTCTGTTCCTTTTAATAATAATAATAATGCATTTAATTTATGTAGCCCCTTTTCGTAATACTCAAAGACACTTTACATAACATAATTATAACATCCTAAAAGCTAAAAAAAAATAAGAATAACTAAAATACAGTTAAAACAAATAGGGACATTGTCAGTAAGTCGGACCCTAATAAATAAAATATAATAATAAAAACATGGAGCAAACAATCACACATTAAAAGCAGTTCTGAACAGGTGGGTTTTGAATGAGGAAAGATCAGTGCAGTCCCGGATGAGTTTGGGGAGAGAGTTCCAGAGGGAGGGGGCAGATATGGAGAAGCTCTGTCACCCCACGTTTTTTTTATATGCTTCATAGGTTTAACTACGTTGCAGTACATGCCTTTAAAATTATTATTCATTTAATTCATTGTAATAAATATTAATTCTTAAAAACCGCAAATACTTAATTAAACATTTGCGATTTATTTACCTCTTGCTCAGATCTTCGTGCTTTTATGTGGAAGCGGAAGTGGTTTGGTTAAACTGCATCCGGTTAGCCTGCGAGACTATATACAGGGGACACAACCAGAGCGTGCCTGGATGTAATGCCGAGAGTCGGACATGAAGAGGAGGTGCGGACTCTAGAGGAGGTGAGGAGCTAAAGGAGATATAGGAGGTGAGGAGCTAAAGGAGATATAGAGGTGAGGAGCTAAAGGAGATATAGGAGGTGAGGAGATATGAGGTGAGGAGCTATAGGAGGTGATGATTAAAGGGCTAGCTCACCTCCTTAGTGAGCTAGCCCTTTAATGTGTTCCTCCTCCACTTCTTCCTCTTCCTCCTCAGTGAGCTAGCCCTTTAATGTGTTCCTCCTCCACTTCTTCCTCCTTAGTGAGCTAGCCCTTTAATGTGTTCCTCCTCCACTTCTTCCTCCTTAGTGAGCTAGCCCTTTTAATGTGTTCCTCAGTGAGCTAGCCCTTTAATGTGTTCCTCCTCCACTTCTTCCTCCTCCTTAGTGAGCTAGCCCTTTTAATGTGTTCCTCCTCCACTTCTTCCTCCTCCTCCTTAGTGAGCTAGCCCTTTTAATGTGTTCCTCAGTGAGCTAGCCCTTTTAATGTGTTCCTCCTCCACTTCTTCCTCCTTAGTGAGCTAGCCCTTTAATGTGTTCCTCCTCCACTTCTTCCTCCTTAGTGAGCTAGCCCTTTTAACGTGTTCCTCAGTGAGCTAGCCCTTTAATGTGTTCCTCCTCCACTTCTTCCTCCTTAGTGAGCTAGCCCTTTTAATGTGTTCCTCAGTGAGCTAGCCCTTTTAATGTGTTCCTCCTCCACTTCTTCCTCCTCCTCCTTAGTGAGCTAGCCCTTTTAATGTGTTCCTCAGTGAGCTAGCCCTTTTAATGTGTTCCTCCTCCACTTCTTCCTCCTCCTCCTTAGTGAGCTAGCCCTTTTAATGTGTTCCTCAGTGAGCTAGCCCTTTTAATGTGTTCCTCCTCCACTTCTTCCTCCTCCTCCTTAGTGAGCTAGCCCTTTAATGTGTTCATCCTCCACTTCCTCCTCCTCCTTAGTGAGCTAGCCCTTTAATGTGTTCATCCTCCACTTCTTCCTCTTCCTCCTTAGTGAGCTAGCCCTTTAATGTGTTCCTCCTCCTCCTCAGTAGGCTAGCCCTTTTTAATGCGTTCCTCCTCCACTTCTTCCTCTTCCTCCTTAGTGAGCTAGCCCTTTAATGTGTTCCTCCTCCTCCACTTCTTCCTCCTCCTCCTTAGTGAGCTAGCCCTTTAATGTGTTCCTCCTCCTCAGCTTAGTGAGCTAGCCCTTTAATGTGTTCCTCCTCCACTTCTTCCCCGTAGTGAGCTAGCCCTTTAATGTGTTCCTCCTCCACTTCTTCCTCCTCAGTGAGCTAGCCCTTTAATGTGTTCCTCCTCCACTTCTTCCTCCTCAGTGAGCTAGCCCTTTAATGTGTTCCTCCTCCTCTTCTTCCTCCTTAGTGAGCTAGCCCTTTAATGTGTTCCTCCTCCACTTCTTCCTCCTTAGTGAGCTAGCCCTTTAATGTGTTCCTCCTCCTCCTCAGTAGGCTAGCCCTTTTAATGCGTTCCTCCTCCACTTCTTCCTCTTCCTCCTTAGTGAGCTAGCCCTTTAATGTGTTCCTCCTCCACTTCTTCCTCCTCCTCCTTAGTGAGCTAGCCCTTTAATGTGTTCCTCCTCCACTTCTTCCTCCTTAGTGAGCTAGCCCTTTAATGTGTTCCTCCTCCACTTCTTCCTCCTCAGTGAGCTAGCCCTTTAATGTGTTCCTCCTCCTCTTCCCCTTAGTGAGCTAGCCCTTTAATGTGTTCCTCCTCCACTTCTTCCTCCTCAGTGAGCTAGCCCTTTAATGTGTTCCTCCTCCACTTCTTCTTCCTCCTCCTCCTTAGTGAGCTAGCCCTTTAATGTGTTCCTCCTCCACTTCTTCCTCCTCAGTGAACTAGCCCTTTAATGTGTTCCTCCTCCTCTTCCCCTTAGTGAGCTAGCCCTTTAATGTGTTCCTCCTCCACTTCTTCCTCCTCAGTGAGCTAGCCCTTTAATGTGTTCCTCCTCCACTTCTTCCTCCTCAGTGCGGTAGCTGCTAAAAACAATCAGAACGAACCCTTTACTGTCTTCCTCCTCTTCCTCAGTGTCAGTACAGCTATCCAACTAAAACCAGGTCTGATCTCCAGAAGGTTCGCTCTCAGTTCTCAGATCTTCGTCTCTATGTGGATTTTTACTGTGAGTACAAATACATGATGGATCCATGGAGCTTTTACAACTAACTGACCAGCCGATGGCTCCCTGATGATGTATGTATATGTATATATGTATATGTATATATATATATATGTATATGTATATATATATATATATATGTGTGTATATATATATATATATATATATGTATATGTGTATATATATATACATATATGTATATGTATATATATATATGTATATGTATATATATATATATATGTGTATATATATATATATGTATATTTATTACTACTGTATCTGCTGTATTTAGTTATACTAGAATGCTAGTCTGTACTGTCTTTGTAATTTGAACACTTTGAGCTGCGATTTGTTGCTTTTTTACACAAGTGTCTGAAAAGTCAACCAAACCAGCTAGGATTTCAGTATTTGCTCTGTAATCCAAATCTACTAGGGACTAAACTTTATTCTACTTTTTACCTTGAGGTAAACTGATCTTTGTCCTTAATCAGTTTGGCAAGAATTTCACATTCTAGCAAACTGAGACTTCACTGTTAGCAAGGATCACCTGCTTACCAGTATCGATCACTGAGTGGGCAATTCCTTCAACGACCTGTGGGCGGGCTCGACACAGCTGTAACCAATTACCGCCAACTCGGGTGTATAACCAGGTTGGGGCTTGTAGCGTCAGCTGAAGCGTCAAGGAAGACTCCTCGCATGAAGACTCGGAGGATAAAGACCTAGGAGTCTTTGGTTGGAGTCAAGACTCGGAGGATAAAGACCTAGGAGTCTTTGGTTGGAGTCAAGACTCGGAGGATAAAGACCTAGGAGTCTTTCGTTGGAGTCTTCGGTGGTGGCTGAGTATAAACATTTCCCTGTGATAATGTGTTTTCTCCTCATACCTGTGTGCACATCTACTCGTAGATATTATAGACCGCGGACTCGGTCACACATGCACCAAAATCCTTCCTCTCTTATTTATCCCACCCGCTCCACACAGACCCAGCACCTCGTCACTGGGGGCCTCTGGAACTGCCAGTCAGCTAACCGCAAGGCGGACTTCATCTCTGGTTTCGCTATCAAGCAATCGCTGGACTTCCTTGCTCTCACTGAGACCTGGATTACACCAGACAACACATCAACCCCTGCTGCTCTCTCCTTGGCCTTCTCCTTCAGCCACACACCCAGACCCTCTGGTCGGGGTGGTGGCACAGGTCTACTCATCTCACCCAAATGGAGTTTTGCTCTCTACCCGCTTCCATTTACCCCACTGTCTTTTGAGTTTCATGCAGTGACGTTTACTCATCCGGTTCATCTAACCATTGTCGTTCTCTACCGTCCTCCTGGTTCCTTTGGAGACTTCTTGGAAGAACTAGACGTCCTCCTTTCAAACTTCCCAGAAAATGGACCCCCGCTCATCCTTCTGGGTGACTTTAACATCCAGACTGAGAAATCATGTGACCTGCTACTCTTACTGTCTTCCTTTGCTCTCTCTCTCAGTCCTTCCCCTCCTACTCACAAAGCTGGCAACCACCTTGACTATATTTTCACCAGAAACTGCTCTACAGCAAACCTCACTGTAACTCCACTTCATGTTTCTGACCATTTCTTCATCTCTTACTCTCTCCCACTCTTTGGAACTGACAACCCTCCCACAACGGACTCTGCACCTGTCCGTCGCAACATCCGTACCCTCTCACCCTCCTCTCCGGCCTCCTCTGTTCTGTCAGCCCTCCCTTCAACCGATTCCTTCACACTTATGCAGCCTGACTCTGCCACTGACACTCTTCTCTCTACGCTGTCGTCCTCTCTTGATTCTCTCTGTCCTCTTACGACTCGAAAGGTCCGCAAGTCCTCTTACGACTCTAAAGGTCCTCAAGTCCTCTCCGGCTCCGTGGCTGTCCGAACCGGTGCGCGCCGAGAGAGCCACAATGCGAGCAGCGGAAAGGAAATGGCGTAAATCCAAACACGCTAGTGACCTGCTTGCCTATCAATCTCTTCTCTCCTCCTTCTCTGCGTCCATCACTGCAGCCAAAAGTTTGTTCTATCAATCCAGAATCGAATCCTCTTCATCTAACCCTAAAAAGCTCTTCTCAATTTTTTCCAACCTCCTTGACCCCCCTGTTCCCCCCCCTCCCTCCACCCTTCTACCAAGCCACTTTGTTGACTACTTTACAAAAAAGATAGACGACATACACTCTTCATTTACTAATCCATCTTCCTCAACTACACCTCCAGTAACTTCACCTTCTTCCCCCTTGTTTTCCTCTTTTATCCCCCTGTCTCCCAATCAAGTTCTTACCTTAGTAACCTCTGCCCGCCCAACCACCTGCCCCCTTGACCCCATCCCTTCTCACCTTCTCCAGTCCATTGCTCCTGACCTTCTTCCCTTTCTCACCCATCTCATTAACACCTCCCTCTCAACCGGCTGTTTCCCCAACTCTCTGAAGGAGGCAAGAGTCAACCCTCTCCTGAAGAAACCCACTCTCGACCCATCTGAAGTCAACAACTACAGACCTGTCTCTCTCCTTCCCTTCCTCTCCAAAACTCTAGAGCGAGCTATCTTTAACCAAGTCTCCTCCTTTCTTCACTGTAACAACCTTCTAGACCCCCACCAGTCTGGATTCAAGACAGGCCACTCAACAGAGACTGCCCTCCTTGCTGTCTCTGAGCAGCTTCACACTGCTAGAGCAGCCTCTCTCTCCTCTGTCCTCATCCTTCTAGACCTTTCCGCTGCTTTTGACACAGTGAACCACCAGATCCTCTTGTCCTCCCTCCAGGACCTGGGTATCTCAGGCACCGCGCTCTCACTCTTCTCATCCTATCTCACCGACCGCTCTTACCGGGTAACCTGGAGAGGATCTGTGTCTGAGCCTTGTCCTCTGACTACCGGGGTCCCTCAAGGTTCAGTCCTTGGTCCTCTTCTCTTCTCTCTGTACACCAACTCTCTTGGCTCTGTCATTCGCTCGCATGGCTTCACCTACCACAGCTATGCTGACGACACCCAACTGATCCTCTCGTTTCCCCAATCTGAAGCACGGGTAGCACCACGAATCTCTGCCTGTCTGACCGACATCTCTCAGTGGATGTCCGCACACCACCTGAAAATTAACCCGGACAAGACTGAACTTCTCCTCCTTCCAGGAAAAGGCTCTCCCACCCACGACCTATCTATTAACTTCAACGACTCAGTGCTGGTTCCGACTCCGACTGCCAGGAACCTCGGAGTGACGCTCGACAGTCAACTCTCCCTGACTGCCAACATTGCCGCAATAACACGCTCCTGTAGGTACATGCTGTACAACATCAGGAGAATCCGACCCCTTCTCACTCAGAAGGCGGCACAGGTTCTGGTCCAGGCTCTGGTCATCTCACGGCTGGACTATTGCAACTCCCTCTTGGCAGGTCTTCCTGCTAATGCCATTCGACCTCTACAGCTCATCCAGAATGCAGCTGCTCGACTGGTCTTCAACCGACCGAAAATTTACCCACACTACTCCGCTCCTCCGCGACCTTCACTGGTTACCGGTGGCCGCCCGCATCCGCTTCAAAACACTGGTACTTGCGTACCGTGCTGCGAACAGATCGGGTCCAGTCTACATCCAGGACATGGTCAAACCGTACACCCCAGCCCGTTCACTTCGCTCGGCTTCTGCCAATCTGCTTGTAGCTCCTTCACTTCGAGCTAAATCACGACTGTTTGCTGTGCTGGCTCCTCATTGGTGGAACGAGCTCCCCATTGACATCAGGACAGCAGAAAGTCTCTACATCTTCCGTCGGAAACTAAAAACACATCTTTTTCGAATATACCTTGAATAGGTAGCACTTAAATGCCGTAGTAGCACTTAAATGTCCCTTACCGATAGCACTTTAGTAGCACTTAAATGGCACTTACGGATAGTACTTTGTAGTTTGACTTTATTGAAGAAATTGTACTTGCTTGATTCTTGTTGTTCTGAGTTTGGACTCACGGTTTAATGCACTTATTGTAAGTCGCTTTGGATAAAAGCGTCAGCTAAATGACATGTAATGTAATATATGTATATGTGTGTGTATATATATATATATATATATATATATATATATATATATATATATATATGTGTGTGTGTGTGTATATGTATATATATATATATATATATATATATATATATATATATATATACACATACCCGAATTTGGATTCAATTGATTAATGAAGCTGAAGATTAATGTTTTTTGTCCCGACAGGTTTTCCAACCAAAAAGAAGAAGCTGGTGTATTTGTCTGGGACTGTTCCTGTTCACTATGAAGGTGCCTCTTCTGCAGATGTTGTATATATTACCACATGAACATACACACTAAAGAACCTCACGTTGTATTTATCATCACATGAACATACACATTAAAGAACCTCACGTTGTATTGATCATCACATGAACATACACATTAAAGGACCTCACGTTGTATTGATCATCACATGAACATACACACTAAAGAACCTCATGTTGTATTTATTGTCACATGAACTTGAAGTTACGTATGTAACTACGGTTCTATGAATCCTGGATGACCGCCAGATGCAGTGCTTAGCACTGGATATCTTCCATCTCGCGTACACGCACGTCGATTCTTAATAACAACAAAGTCACCTGTGACTTCGTATGGCTCAAGCTGAGGAATTTGGACAAAGAACCACCTCCAGTGGATGGAGGGTTGCAACGTTCACTCTGTAGTCTCTGGTGAATGTGCTCTGTGATGCCCCTAAGGCTGCAGCACATATATCCTCCACGGGCACACCTCTCAGGGTTGCCCCTGACATGGAAACACTCTTTGTAGAACGGCCCCTTACTCCGGATGGCATAGCACGGACGTTCCCTCTGTATGCACAGGCAATGGCCCCCACTATCCAGTGGGACAGGCGCTGTTTGGCAAGGGCACAGACCCTCTTAGATCCACCATAACCGACTAACAGTTATGGTGGGGTTCAAACTGTGCAAGCTGGATAGGCTGGTTGAGACACAAGTGTGCCAGAGACCAACCGCCTGCCCCCTCAGAAGAGTGGAAGGCTGCGGAGGATGCCGTCCACCCAGTTGAATGACGGACAGGCCCTCATAGTGGCTGTTATTAGTGAAGGTTATGATCTGAGAGTGGCTCGGAGAGCTCTTCTCCATGTTCACCGAGGCACCACAGGGCCGCATGAGAGAGGGAAGGCAAGCAGTGTCCTGTGCGGCCTTAAACAGGGGTGGTGCATAGACCAGCCAATTGTTTAAGGTACGGCAGTATTTTCACGCCCTGTGATTGCAGGGGAAAGGGCAGCAGTAACACACATTGTGAAGACTCGTGGGAAAGTCCAAAAGCACCCTGAGAATAACGGCTTTGGAAAGCGAAACAAAGGAACTGTCTGTGGTGAGGCAAAATAGGAACCTGAAAAAAGGCCTGTGAAGACCAGCTGCCTGGTCTGACCAGCTTGTACAGTGCGCTGCCGCGCCTTCAGAGCAGCCGAGCCGAACAGCTCCCCAGGTTTGACTGAGACAGTATGAAGGGTCCTCCCACAAGGGTGACTGCGCCAGCCACACAGCGGGTCTGAACCCTGGTGGACATAAGGCGCCCAGGTTCCCTCGACATAAGTGTAAACGCCTGCAGTGAAGCATCACTGAGTCTGGTGGCAGAAATGTCGATAGTAGCCTGCTGCAGAGAAGCTGAGGCAAAATAACGAGATAGGAGAGGGGAGTTGCCGTGTTGTAAGCACAGGAAATTGGTAGTCTGTCAACCAATTGGGCTTGAGGGCACCTGGGAGTCTCTTTGGGTGAAAACTCTGAGGGACGCAATAGTCGGCTCAATGGAAGGCCACATTTTGCCGCCTCCTAAATGCCGCCAGGGTTCGGCCATCTAACTTAAGACGGGAGAGAGCGCTAGAAAAGATGGCAGGTGCGGGAAAGCGCCTGAAGAAAGCTCTACCAGGCAGGGGTTCCACCTGTTCTATGTCTAACTGCTGGCATGCCAGTGCCCTGCGAATGACAGACCCCATGGAGTAGACGACTGCCTCCTCCGAAGGCCCATGGGCTGAGGAACGAGAGCCAGGCTCAGAAGCCTGGGAGGGCGCTCGTTACTGTGTTCAGTAAAGAGATTGGCTTACACTGAGATAACATCCTCCTCTGGGACCGGCTCAGCCGCTGGTGGATCTGATGCCTCAATCCTCACTGCACTAGGGTGGAGAGTCAGGAGAAGCGACTTCCTCTGAGCCAGTTCGGAGGTCAGCAGATCCACTTGAGGGGAGCGCCGGCATTTGAAACGGGTAGGTTGGGCTGGATCTGGCAGCCCTGAAGGAAGAGGTTAACTTCACCCCTCAGGTGTTCCACCTCGGCCAATCTAGCGGCCCTTACTGCGCAAGGCATGATGCCGCAGTTCATGCACAGGCTCTCCGAGAGGCCCCGTCTTCAGGCTGGAGAGGAGCCATACAGGTCCTACAGCCGGATAGTTAGACACAGCCGTGACTGCTAATTGATGTGGGCTACTAAGTCAGTCTGAGCGGCGGGCGCTCTGCTGACTGCTAGAGAGAGGCGGGGAACAGTCAGTGAGAGGGAGCGAGGACATTCTCTTCACTAGTACGGTAGCTGTAATTATTGGTTTCCTACCAATAAGCTTGAGCGGGAGCACTCTGTCACTGTGGAAACAGGTCAGAAAAAAGTCTGTCTGGTGAGAGGGGAGCGCAGGCATTTTCCTCACTAGACTGGTAGCAGTGAATACTGGTGACCTAGCAATAAACCTAAGCAAGAGCACTGTGCTACTGTGGACCCAGGTTATGTGGAAACAGTTTAGAAAACAGCCTATCTAGTGACATGAAGTGAGGACACTTCACTAGTACAGTAGCTGTAATTATTAGCGTCCCACGAGTAAGCCTGAGCGAGAGCACTGTGCTACGGTGGAAACAGTTCCTGTGAAGACAGGCTAGAAACCGTCTGCCTAGTGAGAGGGAGCGAGGACACTCTTCACTAGTATGGTAGCTGTCAGAATTAGCGTGGAATCAAGTTAGCCTGAGTGGAGACACTCTGCTAGTCATAACAGCGGGAATGTTATCGAGGTCAATGTACACGCTATCAGTATCGACTTAACCTAACTAGTGTCCCACCAGTTAGCCTGAGCGTGACACTCACTGAAAGCCAGTCGCGACAGTGTAGTAGTCTAGCCACACCGAGCGCACACGCTCTCGTTAGTGTTCCACTCGATTAACAGGAGCGAGGGCGTTCTGCCAACCGTGGAATCTGCTGTCAATGTTATGCAATTTCACCCGTTGACGGCGTAAAGGTGTCCAACCCGGTGAAGCCCGGAGATTGGTGTGTCCTCCTGTCCGGCTCGATGGTCCGAATGTAGAAAACGCACCATCTCCCTCCTAAGAGGTACAGCTTGTCGCAGCCTTTGGAGGGCGAGAGAACCGCAACTCCGACCACTGGTCGCATCTCAGAATGATGCCGGAACTTATACCCGGCTGGGGGTCATCTGAGGTCACAGGGGACTTATTAAGACTCGACCTGCGTGTGTGCTAGACGGAAGATATCCAGTGCTAAGCACCACCTCTGGCGGTCAGGAATGATGAAATAGAACATACACAATAAAGAACCTCATGTTTTATTTATTATCACTATATAAAACCTGGTCTGATGTGGTCTCGCCCAGTCCTGGTCTGCTTTAAGGACTTGTGTGTGTGTGTCTTTCCAGGAAGTGAGTATAATATCCCAGTGTGCATCTGGCTTCATGAGACCCACCCGGTGTCCAGACCTCGCTGTTTCATCTGTCCCTCCGTCTCCATGGTGATCAACCCGTCCTGTTCCTGCGTGGACACCTCTGGCAATGTCCTGCTGGACGGACTGACCAACTGGACTCACGTAAGACCCTCTGTGCACGCTCAGACCAACTGGACTCGCGTAAGACTCCAGCTAAAATCAGTCAATATTAGAATAATGCTGTCTGTAACTTTCTGTCAGGGCGTGTCCAACCTGTCAATGCTTGTGTCAGAGATGAGGCGGGCCTTTCAGAGGGACACGCCCCTGTATGCCAGGTCTCCTGTACAAGCCACGCCCCCTGCAAGTGTGCAGGTGTCTGCCCAAAGGTCGAAGTTCAAACATCCTGCTGTGATGTTCATGATGTCAGTGAACGCATGAAAACAGAGTTATTATATTTTAGTTTTTTCCTCCTGCAGCATCCATCATCCCACCTCCTCTCCGCAGAGCCATTATGTCTCCCTGACCTCGCCCCACCTGTCTGGACGGAAAGGTAAACTTAACTGTACTAATGTGTGTTTGGTCCAATCATATGTATGTATGTATGTATGTGTGTGTGTATATATATATATATATATATATATATACACACACACATACACATATATAATGTGTATGTACATTACATTACATTACATGTCATTTAGCTGACGCTTTTATCCAAAGCGACTTACAATAAGTGCATTAAACCAAACTCAGAACAACAAGAATCAAGCAAGTACAATTTCTTCAATAACGTTAAACTACAGAGTACTATCTGTAAGTGCCATTTTAAGTGCTACTAGAGTGCTACTACGGCTCTACCCTCCCTATTCAAGGTATAGTCGGAAAAGATGTGTTTTTAGTTTGCGACGGAAAATGTAGAGACTTTTTGCTGTCCTGATGTCAATGGGGAGCTCGTTCCACCAATGAGGAGCCAGCACAGCAAACAGTCGTGATTTTGTTGAGTGTTTAGCTCGAAGTGACGGAGCTACGAGCCGATTGGCTGAAGCCGAGCGAAGTGAACGGGCTGGGGTGTGAGGTTAGACCATGTCCTGGGTGTAGGGTTAGACCATGCCCTGGGTGTGAGGTTAGACCATGTCCTGGATGTAAGGTTAGACCATGTCCTGGGTGTAAGGTTAGACCATGCCCTGGGTGTGAGGTTAGACCATGTCCTGGATGTGAGGTTAGACCATGTCCTGGATGTAGACCGGATCCGATCTGTTCGCAGCACGGTACGCAAGTACCAATGTTTGGAAGCGGATGCGGGCGGCCACTGGTAACCAGTGAAGGTCGTGTGGGTAAATTTAGGAGGTTGAAGACCAGTCGAGCAGCTGCATTCTGGATGAGCTGTAGAGGTCGAATGGCATTAGCAGGTAGACCTGAAGGAGGGAGTTGCAATATGTATATATGTGTATGTATATATATACACATACATACATACATACATACATACATATACCGTGACTTTGAGTGTTTAGCTCGTAGTGACGGAACTACAAGCCGATTGGCAGAAGCCGAGCGAAGTGAACGAGGTGGGGTGTGAGGTTAGACCATGTCCTGGATGTAAGGTTAGACCATGTCCTGGGTGTACGGTTTGACCATGTCCTGGATGTAGACCGGACCCGATCTGTTCACAGCACGGTACGCAAGTACCAATGTTTTGAAGCGGATGCTGCGGCCACTGGTAACACAGTGAAGGTCGCGGAGGAGCGGAGGATTGTGGGTAAATTTCAGGAGGTTGAAGACCAGTTGAGCAGCTGCATTCTGGATGAGCTGTAGAGGTCGAATGGCATTAGCAGGTAGACCTGAAGGAGGGAGTTGCAATAGTCTAGACGTGAGATGACCAGAGCCTGGACCAGAACCTGGACCAGAACCTGTGCCGCCTTCTGAGTGAGAAGAGGTCGTATTCTCCTGATGTTGTACAGCATGTACCTACAGGAGCGTGTTATCGTGGTAATGTTGGCAGTCAGGGAGAGTTGACTGTCGAGTGTCACACCGAGGTTCATGGCAGTCGGAGTCGGAGCCAACACTGAGTTGTTGAAGGTGATAGTCAGGTCGTGGGTGGGAGAGCCTTTTCCTGGAAGGAGGAGAAGTTCAGTCTTGTCCGGGTTAATTTTCAGGTGGTGTGCAGACATCCACTGAGAGATGTCAGTCAGACATCCACTGAGAGATGTCGGTCAGACATCCACTGAGAGATGTCGGTGAGACAGGCAGAGATTCGTGCTGCTACCTGTGTTTCAGATTGGGGAAACAAGAGGATCAGTTGGGTGTCGTCAGCATAGCTGTGGTAGGTGAAGCCATGCGAGTGAATGACAGAGCCGAGAGAGTTGGTGTACAGAGAGAGGAGAAGAGGACCAAGGACTGAACCCTGAGGGACCCCAGTAGTCAGAGGACAAGGCTCAGACACAGATCCTCTCCAGGTTACCCGGTAAGAGCGGTCGTTAAGGTAGGATGAGAAGAGTGAGAGCGCGGTGCCTGAGATACCCAGGTCCTGGAGGGAGGACATGAGGATCTGGTGGTTCACTGTCAAAGGCAGCGGAAAGGTCTAGAAGGATGAGGACAGAGGAGAGAGAGACTGCTCTAGCAGTGTGAAGCTGCTCAGAGACAGCAAGGAGGGCAGTCTCTGTTGAGTGGCCTGCCTTAAATACAGACTGGTGGGGGTCTAGAAGGTTGTTACTGTGGAGATAGAAGGAGACTTGGTTAAAGATAGCTCGCTCTAGAGTTTTGGAAAGGAAGGGAAGGAGAGAGACAGGTCTGTAGTTATTGACTTCAGATGGGTCGAGAGTGGGTTTCTTCAGGAGAGGGTTGACTCTTGCCTCCTTCAGAGAGTTGGGGAAACAGCCGGTTGAGAGGGAGGTGTTAATAAGATGGGTGAGAAAGGGAAGAAGGTCCGGAGCAATGGACTGGAGAATGTGAGACGGGATGGGGTCAAGGGGGCAGGTGGTTGGGGGGTCAGAGGTTACCAAGGTAAGAACTTGATTAGGAGACAGGGGGATAAAAGAGGAAAGCGAGGGGGAAGAAGGTGAAGTTGCTGGAGGTGTTGGTGTGGAAGATGGATTAGTAAATGAAGAGCGTATGTAGTCTATCTTTTTTGTGAAGTAGTCAACAAAGTGGCTTGGTAGAAGGGTGGAGGGAGGGGGGGGACCAGGGGGGTCAAGGAGGTTGGAAAAAATGGAGAAGAGCTTTTTGGGGTTTGACAAAGAGGATTTGATTGTGGATTGGTAGAACAGACTTTTGGCTGCAGAGAAGGAGGAGAGAAGAGATTGATAGGAGAGCAGGTCGCCGACGTGTTTGGATTTTCGCCATTACCTTTCCGATGCTCGCATAGTGGCTCTCTTGGTGCGCACCGGTTCGGACAGCCACGGAGCCGGAGAGGACTTGAGGACCTTTCGAGTCGTAAGAGGACAGATTTATTCACCAAACTTTTTGTATTGTCATTGAAGCTGTTTTGACCATTTTAAATGACGTCTCATCTCGTCGGGAAACAACCTGGAAGACATTAAATCGCGAATTAAAAAAATATATACACACAGTTCTACACAATATTTGTTGACGTTGTCCTAGTAACCTGATGTGTTGCAGCAAAGTGCTGACCCATTGATATTTACCCCATTTCAAGCCCTCACAGCTTCTCACACTCAACCACTTAGCAGGTGACATTAAGTCCCTGAGGGTTCAAGGGTTGAGGCCTTGATCGGACCTTTGTCTCTGAAGGGATTTGACGAAGCCCCTCCCCCTCTGTTGCAGCGAGCCAATGGGAGCAGGGCAGGGAGGTGAGGGTGAGAAGGTCGTACACTGAGGAGCTGCTGGGGATCGACTTCAGTGCACCTCCTCCTTCATCGTCCTCCTCCAACAACCCTTTCCTGGGCTCCTCTTCCTCAGGTGAGGCTAGTGTCATATGACCGTCGGGTCATATAACCTTCAGGTCAACACCGGCGACAGTTTCTTGTTTCAGACAGCCTCCTTACCTCTCCCCTGAGAAGTACAGTACAGGAGTACTACAGTACTGTACCGAGTAATAAAGCTGTACTGTACAGGAGTACTAGAGCATTGTACAGGGGTACTACAGCTGTACAGCACAGGAGTACTAGAGTATTGTACAGAGTACTACAGCTGTACTGTACAGGAGTACTAGAGTACAGTACAGGGGTACTACAGCTGTACTGTACAGGAGTACCAGAGTATTGTACAGGAGTACTATAGCTGTACTGTACAGGAGTACCAGAGTATTGTACAGGAGTACTATAGCTGTACTGTACAGGAGTACTAGAGTATTGTACAGAGTACTACAGCTGTACAGTACTACAGTCTGTATGGTCTCTGCAGGTGTTGCCCCTGCAGACCCTCTCAGCAGGAGGATGGGTGCTCTGAGGCTGGATGGAGAGTCCAGCAGAGACCAGCAGTGTGAGTCACCTGTTCAGATGGTCCAATTAGAAGCAGACAGAAACACGACACGTTCTGTGGTTCCTGATTCTGGACCAGCTGCTGGAGTGGACATCATGAAGGTGAGGACGCCCACTGGGTCTCAGTAGTCCAGCAGGTCTCAGGTGGTCTCAGCTGTGTCTTCGTACTCTTTCAGATGGCGGCTCGTCTTCCTCCAGACCAGGCGACCACCTTCCTGTCTCTGGTCACCTTAGAGGGGCGGAGCTTCAGCCCCACGGATGTCATGGAGGCGGTCCAACTCAGCAGAGATCTCCCATCAGCTCTCAGGTTCCTGACTCACAGCTGCCCCATCTGTCAGGAGCAGGTGTCCTTCAGCAAGGTGAGATCCGCTCATCCAGTCAGAGACCGATACGTAAGAGTGCGTGCAAGGAAATGACACAAGTGAGCGAAACAGGGAAGCAGTTAAGAGACTTGGGACTCTGTGTCTATATTTTCTGCTTCTTCTGTGTCTATAATTCCTGCAGATCATCACCATGACTCACTGCTCCTGCTTCTTCTTCTGTGTCTATAATTCCTGCAGATCATCACCATGACTCACTGCTCGTGCTTCTTGTGTCAGACGTGTTTTAAGACGTTTTTCTTGTCGGCCATTAAAGAGAAGAGCGTTGATCAGCTGGTTTGTCCTCAGTGTGGCCGACCGGAGGTCAGAGGTCAGGGAAGAATGGAATACTTCAACCTGCTGGACACACAGGTGAGGGGTCTCCGGACCAGAGTCCAGCATTATCCCATTCTTCTGTATCTGGGTTTGATTCATCCAGATAATCAGTTGTTTGTTGTTTGTGAGCAGATCCGTCACTTCCTGCCTCCTCAGATCCATGAACTCTTTCAGAGGAAGCTCAGAGATCGAGCTCTGCAGGACATGCCGAACTTCTGCTGGTGTGCTCATGTAAGAGAGACTAGACACGGTCCTGCCGAGACTAGACCAGATCAGAGTTCTTATAGTGTGTGTGTGTGTGTGTGTGCGTGTGTGTGCGTGTGTGTGTGTGTGTCTGTCAGTGTTCCTTCGGCATGCTTCATGAAGCTGACAGGTTGAGGATGGACTGTCCCAGCTGTAAGAAGAGTACCTGCTGTCAGTGCAGATCTCCTGTAAGAGACAGACACACACACACACACACTATAGTGATCACAGTTGTTGACATCTTTGTGTGTATATGTTTCTGCAGTGGTCCCCTCAACATCAGGGACTCTCCTGTCACCAGTTCAGAACCTGGCAGCAGCAGAACCATCTGGATCACCAGACCAGCATCCTGCTCAGCCACAACAGCATCGGTACTAACACAACACCAGGACTTTAAAACGGGGTCCTCCTCACACCAGGACCTTAAAACGGTGTCCTCCTAACACCAAGTTCCCCTCTCACTAGGTCCCCCCTAACACCAGATCCCCCCTTTTGTAAGTCAGCGGTCACCTTTACTTAAACCTGAGCTGCGCTCCTAGTTGGAGCCGAGACAACCACAGAGCTGGAAGGAAGAATATCCACAAGATCCAGGATCCACCATCATCTTAGGTCCAGCACAAACCGACACAGCCATAGACCATGTTCCTGATGCCGCCGCTTCTCTCCGGTCACAGTCCCCGAGGAGTCCTAGCTACCACTCAGGGCTAAGCCTAAATCCCTGGTCCCTGGAGCTTGAGGGGGAGGCATCCCTCTCCTACCCGTCACTATTTCAACATCCAGCTGGAGAATAAATACGACATCTTGCCCTCCAGGACTTCCCTCCTCTGGCGAAAGACCTGACCCTCTCTAGACCCACAGCCTCCTCCACCACCCCACCCTACCTGTCTGACCTCCGTATTAACGCTTCCACCCGCAACCTCAGATCTGCAGATTCCAACCTCCTTACCCCCCCTACTCTGACCAAGTATTGGACCTGGGGGGACAGGGCCTTCTCCATTGATGCACCTCCCTTCTGGAGCGCTCTCCTCCATCATCTCAGTCATTCTCCATCACTCTTCTCTTTCTAAACACTTAAAACTAATTTATTCAAATCTGCTTTAACCATGCTAGTTCAGTACTTTTTTATTTTGTTTCTTACTGTGATGATGTAATCTCTCTTGTTTATATTGTTGTTGCTTCTATTGTTTGTTTTGAACTTTTTAAAGCACTATACAATTCAAATGCCAGGAACCTCGGTGTGACACCTGTCAGTCAACTCTCCCTGACAGCCAACATTACCACAACAACACGCTACTGTAGGTACATGCTGTACAACATCAGGAGAATACGACCTCTTCTCACTCAGAAGGCGGCACAGGTTCTGGTCCAGGCTCTGGTCATCTCACGGCTGGACTACTGTAACTCCCTCCTTCAGGTCTACCTGCTAATGCCATTCGACCTCTACAGCTCATCCAGAATGCAGCTGCTCGACTGGTCTTCAACCTAAATTTACCCACAATCCTCTGCTCCTCCGCGACCTTCACTGGTTACCGGTGGCCGCAGCATCCGCTTCAAAACATTGGTACTTACGTACCGTGCTGCGAACAGATCGGGTCTGGTCTACATCCAGGACATGGTCTAACCTCACATCCAGGACATGGTCTAACCTCACACCCAGGACATGGTCTAACCTCACACCCAGGACATGGTCTAACCTCACACCCAGGACATGGTCTAACCTCACACCCAGGACATGGTCTAACCTCACACCCAGGACATGGTCTAACCTCACATCCAGGACATGGTCTAACCTCACATCCAGGACATGGTTTAACCTCACATCCAGTACATGGTCTAACCTCACACCCAGGACATGGTCTAACCTCACACCAGGACATGGTCTAACCTCACATCCAGGACATGGTCTAACCTCACACCCAGGACATGGTCTAACCTCACACCCAGGACATGGTCTAACTTCACACCCAGGACATGGTCTAACCTCACATCCAGGACATGGTCTAACCTCACACCCAGGACATGGTCTAACCTCACATCCAGGACATGGTCTAACCTCACACCCAAGACATGGTCTAACCTCACACCCAGGACATGGTCTAACCTCACATCCAGGACATGGTCTAACTTCACACCCAGGACATGGTCTAACCTCACATCCAGGACATGGTCTAACCTCACATCCAGGACATGGTCTAACCTCACACCCAGGACATGGTCTAACCTCACACCCAAGACATGGTCTAACCTCACACCCAGGACATGGTCTAACCGTACACCCAGGACATGGTCTAACCGTACACCCAGGACATGGTCTAACCTCACACCCAGGACATGGTCTAACCTCACACCCAGGACATGGTCTAACCTCACACCCAGGACATGGTCTAACCGTACACCCAGGACATGGTCTAACCGTACACCCAGGACATGGTCTAACCTCACACCCCAGCCCGTTCACTTCGCTCGGCTTCAGCCAATCAGCTTGTAGCTCCTTCACTTCGAGCTAAACACTCAACAAAGTCACAACTGTTTGCTGTGCTGGCTCCTCATTGGTGGAACGAGCTCCCCATTGACATCAGGACAGGAAGTCTCTACAAACTAAAAACACATCTTAGTGACTACACCTTGAATAGGGAAGGTAGAGCTGTAGTAGCACTTAAATGTCTCTTACTGATAGCACTTTGTAGTTTAACTTTATTGAAGAAATTGTACTTGCTTGATTCTTGTTCTGAGTTTGGACTCATGGTTTAATGCACTTATTGTAAGTCGCTTTGGATAAAAGAGTCAGCTAAATGACATGTAATGTAATGTAAAAATTTATGATTTATTATTGCACATGTGTGTACAATTTGACTCAAATAAACAAAAGAAATATAGAAAGAGACATTAAAGACAACGGAGTAGAAAACAGAAACTATTTAAATAGTACATACAAAAACTAAATAGATGTTGAATAATATACATGACAATGGATAATGAATTTTGGATATAAGTGCAGAAAGGTGGTGATTAATTGTTCATTAGAGTGACGGCCAGAGGGAAGAAGCTGTTCCTGGTTCATACAGGGCTCTGTAGCACCCCCAGAGGGAAGAAGCTGTTCCTGGTTCATACAGGGCTCTGTAGCACCCCCAGAGGGAAGAAGCTGTTCCTGGTTCATACGGAGCTCTGTAGCACCCCCCAGAGAGAAGAAGCTGTTCCTGGTTCATACGGGGTTCTGTAGCACCCCCAGAGGGAAGAAGCTGTTCCTGGTTCATACGGAGCTCTGTAGCACCCCCCAGAGAGAAGAAGCTGTTCCTGGTTCATACGGAGCTCTGTAGCACCCCCCAGAGAGAAGAAGCTGTTCCTGGTTCATACGGGGTTCTGTAGCACCCCCAGAGGGAAGAAGCTGTTCCTGGTTCATACGGAGCTCTGTAGCACCCCCCAGAGAGAAGAAGCTGTTCCTGGTTCATACGGGGCTCTGTAGCGCCCCCAGAGGGGAGCAGTTGGAAGTGAAGGTCTGCAGCGTGTGTCATGTGCTTCAATGGGATTCTCTGACTGTTTTTCCTCAGAGTGTCCAAACTGTCAGAGTGTCTTCAGTCTCTCCAGAGGAGGCTGTCTTCACTTCACCTGCACTCAGTGTCGGCATCAGTTCTGTGGAGGCTGCAGTCGGCCCTTCACGCCCGGATCGGTGAGTCTCGTCTCTTTTTATTATTTTTAACATGAAGCACTTTTGATTGTTTTTTACCTTCAGAAGGTCTATAATATGGTGCAGCAGTCATTGTTGTTTCCCTTTTGAAGGTGCAATAATATCAGTAGAATCATGTTTATAGAAAACTGCAGCAAGTCATGTTAAGACAGATATTACTTTTTAAATATTGTGTGCTGTTTAAAGAGTTTGAAACACGAGCTTCACACTTGCCATTGTTGTGCATGCGACTAATAAAGGCCTTCGACCCTTTAGACCACAGGTGTCAAACTCAAGGCCCCCAGGCCGAATCCGTCCCACCACGTTATTTTATGTGGCCATAAAATATATGATCACCTTTGCCTGGGCAAAAAAAACTGTTATGTTCACTCTCCTTCATGCTGCGTTCACACCCAAAGAGAAGCAAACTCTCGCGTTGCTTTACTCTCTAGAAGTAATTAATTTGGACCTCTAATCTTCCAGGCCTGTAGTTTCTCTGCCGACTGTGGAACCAAAGGTCTTCACGCCCACCACCCCAGAGACTGCCTTTACCACCTGAGAGACTGGAGCGTGCCCCGTCTGCACCTGCTGCTACAGGTAAGATCCTCTTGAGAGGGTTTACCCACACTACTCCGCTCCTCCGCGACCTTCACTGGTTACCGGTGGCTGCAGCATCCGCTTCAAAACATTGGTACTTGCGTACCGTGCTGCAAACAAATCGGGTCCGGTCTACATCCAGGACATGGTCTCTCACACCCAGGACATGGTCTAACCTCACACCCAGGACATAGTCTAACCTTACATTCAGGACATGGTCTAACCTCACACCCCAGCTCGTTCACTTCACTCGGCTTCTGCCAATCGGCTTGTAGCTCCTTCACTTCGAGCTAAACACTCAACAAAATCACGACTGTTTGCTGTGCTGGCTCCTCATTGGTGGAACGAGCTTCCCATTGACATCAGGAGAGCAGAAAGTCTCTACATCTTCCGTCACAAACTAAAAACATATTTTTCGACTACCTTGAAAAGGGAAGGTAGCGCCGTAGTAGCACTTTGGTAGCACTTAAATGGCTCTTACTGATAGCACTTTGTAGTTTAACACTTCAGTAGCACTTAAATGTCTCTTACTGATAGCACTTTGTAGTTTAACACTTCAGTAGCACTTAAATGTCTCTTACTGATAGCACTTTGTAGTTTAACTTTATTGAAGAAATTGTACTTGCTTGATTCTTGTTGTTCTGAGTTTGGACTCATGATTTAATGCACTTATTGTAAGTCGCTTTGGATAAAAGCGTCAGCTAAATGACATGTAATGTAAGTGGACTGTGTTTCTGGTTTCTCAGTATTACAGAGTATCTCTCACCTGGTTGGAACCAGCCAATGGCAGCTCACCTGACTCCAGTCATACAGGTGAGGTTTATTTGTGCTCATCAGGTTGAATCTTTTATCTCCCAGTTTGGTTGACCCGTTTGTTCATTTTCAGGAATGTGTTTGGTTTTGGAGCAGAGAGACGACGGCAGCAGAGGGGAAGAGACTTGTGGACGACCTGCTCTACATGAATACAAGAGATACTGCCAGTAAGACCACTACTCCCAGTTACAGCTGCTCCCAGTTACAGCCTTACAGACTGACTGAGTAATAACTCCACCAGTCTGATTCCAGTACCGATTATCGGTCCGATCCCTCTCCTGACTACGGCTCCAATCCCTGTCCTGACTACGGCTCCAATCCCTGTCCTGACTACAGCTCCAATCCCTGTCCTGACTACCAGTCCGTTCCCTGTCCTGACTACAGCTCCAATCCCTGTCCTGACTACGGCTCCGATCCCTGTCCTGACTACCAGTCCGTTCCCTGTCCTGACTACGGCTCCGATCCCTGTCCTGACTACCAGTCCGTTCCCTGTCCTGACTACGGCTCCAATCCCTGTCCTGACTACCTGTCCGATCCCTGTCCTGACTACAGCTCCAATCCCTGTCCTGACTACGGCTCCGATCCCTGTCCTGACTACCTGTCCGATCCCTGTCCTGACTATAGCTCCAATCCCTGTCCTGACTACGGCTCCGATACCTGTCCTGACTACCAGTCCGTTCCCTGTCCTGACTACGGCTCCGATACCTGTCCTGACTACCTGTCCGATCCCTGTCCTGACTACGGCTCTGATCCCAGTCCTGACTACCGGTTCGATCCCAGTCCTGAATACTGACTACCTGTCCGATCCCTGTCCTGACTACAGCTCCAATCCCTGTCCTGACTACGGCTCCGATCCCTGTCCTGACTACCTGTCCGATCCCTGTCCTGACTACGGCTCCGATACCTGTCCTGACTACCTGTCCGATCCCTGTCCTGACTACGGCTCTGATCCCAGTCCTGACTACCGGTTCGATCCCAGTCCTGAATACTGACTACCGGTCCGATCCCTGTCCTGACTACCAGTCCGTTCCCTGTCCTGACTACGGCTCCAATCCCTGTCCTGACTACCTGTCCGATCCCTGTCCTGACTACAGCTCCGATCCCTGTCCTGACTACGGCTCCGATCCCTGTCCTGACTACCTGTCCGATCCCTGTCCTGACTATAGCTCCAATCCCTGTCCTGACTACGGCTCCGATACCTGTCCTGACTACCAGTCCGTTCCCTGTCCTGACTACGGCTCCGATCCCTGTCCTGACTACCAGTCCGTTCCCTGTCCTGACTACGGCTCCGATCCCTGTCCTGACTACGGCTCCGATCCCTGTCCTGACTACCAGTCCGTTCCCTGTCCTGACTACGGCTCCAATCCCTGTCCTGACTACCTGTCCGATCCCTGTCCTGACTACAGCTCCAATCCCTGTCCTGACTACGGCTCCGATCCCTGTCCTGACTACCTGTCCGATCCCTGTCCTGACTATAGCTCCAATCCCTGTCCTGACTACGGCTCCGATACCTGTCCTGACTACGGCTCCGATCCCTGTCCTGACTACGGCTCCGATACCTGTCCTGACTACCAGTCCGTTCCCTGTCCTGACTACGGCTCCGATCCCTGTCCTGACTACCAGTCCGTTCCCTGTCCTGACTACGGCTCCAATCCCTGTCCTGACTACCTGTCCGATCCCTGTCCTGACTACAGCTCCGATCCCTGTCCTGACTACGGCTCCGATCCCTGTCCTGACTACCTGTCCGATCCCTGTCCTGACTACGGCTCCGATACCTGTCCTGACTACCTGTCCGATCCCTGTCCTGACTACGGCTCTGATCCCAGTCCTGACTACCGGTTCGATCCCAGTCCTGAATACTGACTACCGGTCCGATCCCAGTCCTGACTACCGGTCCGATCCCAGTCCTGACTACCGGTCCGATCCCAGTCCTGACTACCGGTCCGATCCCAGTCCTGACTACCGGTCCGAACCCAGTCCAGACTACCGGTCCGATCCTAGTCCTGAATACCGGTCTGATCCCAGTCCTGAATACCGGTCCGATCCCAGTCCTGAATACCGGTCCGATCCCAGTCCTGACTACCAGTCCGATCCCTGTCCTGACTTCCGGTCCGATCCCTGTCCTGACTACGGGTCAGATCCCTGTCCTGACTACGGCTCCGATACCTGTCCTGACTACCTGTCCGATCCCTGTCCTGACTACGGCTCTGATCCCAGTCCTGACTACCGGTTCGATCCCAGTCCTGAATACTGACTACCGGTCCGATCCCAGTCCTGACTACCGGTCCGATCCCAGTCCTGACTACCGGTCCGATCCCAGTCCTGACTACCGGTCCGATCCCAGTCCTGACTACGGCTCTGATCCCAGTCCTGACTACCGGTCCTATCCCAGTCCTGACTACCGGTCCGATCCCAGTCCTGACTACCGGTCCGATCCCAGTCCTGACTACCGGTCCGATCCCAGTCCTGACTACAGCTCCGATCCCTGTCCTGACTACAGCTCCGATCCCTGTCCTGACTACAGCTCCGATCCCTGTCCTGACTACCAGTCCGTTCCCTGTCCTGACTACCAGTCCGATCCCTGTCCTGACTACGGCTCCAATCCCTGTCCTGACTACCAGTCCGTTCCCTGTCCTGACTACGGCTCCAATCCCTGTCCTGACTACCAGTCCGTTCCCTGTCCTGACTACAGCTCCGATCCCTGTCCTGACTACGGCTCCGATCCCTGTCCTGACTACCAGTCCGTTCCCTGTCCTGACTACGGCTCCGATCCCTGTCCTGACTACCAGTCCGTTCCCTGTCCTGACTACGGCTCCAATCCCTGTCCTGACTACCTGTCCGATCCCTGTCCTGACTACAGCTCCGATCCCTGTCCTGACTACGGCTCCGATACCTGTCCTGACTACCAGTCCGTTCCCTGTCCTGACTACGGCTCCGTTCCCTGTCCTGACTACCAGTCCGTTCCCTGTCCTGACTACCAGTCCGATCCCTGTCCTGACTACCTGTCCGATCCCTGTCCTGACTACAGCTCCAATCCCTGTCCTGACTACGGCTCCGATCCCTGTCCTGACTACCTGTCCGATCCCTGTCCTGACTACAGCTCCAATCCCTGTCCTGACTACGGCTCCGATACCTGTCCGATCCCTGTCCTGACTACAGCTCCAATCCCTGTCCTGACTACGGCTCCGATCCCTGTCCTGACTACCTGTCCGATCCCTGTCCTGACTACGGCTCCGATACCTGTCCTGACTACCTGTCCGATCCCTGTCCTGACTACGGCTCTGATCCCAGTCCTGACTACCGGTTCGATCCCAGTCCTGAATACTGACTACCGGTCCGATCCCTGTCCTGACTACCAGTCCGTTCCCTGTCCTGACTACGGCTCCAATCCCTGTCCTGACTACCTGTCCGATCCCTGTCCTGACTACAGCTCCAATCCCTGTCCTGACTACGGCTCCGATCCCTGTCCTGACTACCTGTCCGATCCCTGTCCTGACTATAGCTCCAATCCCTGTCCTGACTACGGCTCCGATACCTGTCCTGACTACCAGTCCGTTCCCTGTCCTGACTACGGCTCCGATCCCTGTCCTGACTACCAGTCCGTTCCCTGTCCTGACTACGGCTCCGATCCCTGTCCTGACTACGGCTCCGATCCCTGTCCTGACTACCAGTCCGTTCCCTGTCCTGACTACGGCTCCAATCCCTGTCCTGACTACCTGTCCGATCCCTGTCCTGACTACAGCTCCAATCCCTGTCCTGACTACGGCTCCGATCCCTGTCCTGACTACCTGTCCGATCCCTGTCCTGACTATCGCTCCAATCCCTGTCCTGACTACGGCTCCGATACCTGTCCTGACTACGGCTCCGATACCTGTCCTGACTACGGCTCCGATACCTGTCCTGACTACCAGTCCGTTCCCTGTCCTGACTACGGCTCCGATCCCTGTCCTGACTACCAGTCCGTTCCCTGTCCTGACTACGGCTCCAATCCCTGTCCTGACTACCTGTCCGATCCCTGTCCTGACTACAGCTCCGATCCCTGTCCTGACTACGGCTCCGATCCCTGTCCTGACTACCTGTCCGATCCCTGTCCTGACTACGGCTCCGATACCTGTCCTGACTACCTGTCCGATCCCTGTCCTGACTACGGCTCTGATCCCAGTCCTGACTACCGGTTCGATCCCAGTCCTGAATACTGACTACCGGTCCGATCCCAGTCCTGACTACCGGTCCGATCCCAGTCCTGACTACCGGTCCGATCCCAGTCCTGACTACCGGTCCGATCCCAGTCCTGACTACCGGTCCGAACCCAGTCCAGACTACCGGTCCGATCCTAGTCCTGAATACCGGTCTGATCCCAGTCCTGAATACCGGTCCGATCCCAGTCCTGAATACCGGTCCGATCCTAGTCCTGAATACCGGTCTGATCCCAGTCCTGAATACCGGTCCGATCCCAGTCCTGAATACCGGTCCGATCCCAGTCCTGACTACCAGTCCGATCCCTGTCCTGACTACCGGTCCGATCCCTGTCCTGACTACCGGTCCGATCCCTGTCCTGACTACGGCTCCGATACCTGTCCTGACTACCTGTCCGATCCCTGTCCTGACTACGGCTCTGATCCCAGTCCTGACTACCGGTTCGATCCCAGTCCTGAATACTGACTACCGGTCCGATCCCAGTCCTGACTACCGGTCCGATCCCAGTCCTGACTACCGGTCCGATCCCAGTCCTGACTACCGGTCCGATCCCAGTCCTGACTACGGCTCTGATCCCAGTCCTGACTACCGGTCCTATCCCAGTCCTGACTACCGGTCCGATCCCAGTCCTGACTACAGCTCCGATCCCTGTCCTGACTACAGCTCCGATCCCTGTCCTGACTACAGCTCCGATCCCTGTCCTGACTACCAGTCCGTTCCCTGTCCTGACTACCAGTCCGATCCCTGTCCTGACTACGGCTCCGATCCCTGTCCTGACTACCAGTCCGTTCCCTGTCCTGACTACGGCTCCAATCCCTGTCCTGACTACCAGTCCGTTCCCTGTCCTGACTACAGCTCCGATCCCTGTCCTGACTACGGCTCCGATACCTGTCCTGACTACCAGTCCGTTCCCTGTCCTGACTACGGCTCCGATCCCTGTCCTGACTACCAGTCCGTTCCCTGTCCTGACTACGGCTCCGATCCCTGTCCTGACTACCTGTCCGATCCCTGTCCTGACTACAGCTCCGATCCCTGTCCTGACTACGGCTCCGATACCTGTCCTGACTACCAGTCCGTTCCCTGTCCTGACTACGGCTCCGTTCCCTGTCCTGACTACCAGTCCGTTCCCTGTCCTGACTACCAGTCCGATCCCTGTCCTGACTACCTGTCCGATCCCTGTCCTGACTACAGCTCCAATCCCTGTCCTGACTACGGCTCCGATCCCTGTCCTGACTACCTGTCCGATCCCTGTCCTGACTACAGCTCCAATCCCTGTCCTGACTACGGCTCCGATACCTGTCTGATCCCTGTCCTGACTACGGCTCTGATCCCAGTCCTGACTACCTGTCCGATCCCTGTCCTGACTACAGCTCCGATCCCTGTCCTGACTACGGCTCCGATACCTGTCCTGACTACCAGTCCGTTCCCTGTCCTGACTACGGCTCCGTTCCCTGTCCTGACTACCAGTCCGTTCCCTGTCCTGACTACCAGTCCGATCCCTGTCCTGACTACCTGTCCGATCCCTGTCCTGACTACAGCTCCAATCCCTGTCCTGACTACGGCTCCGATCCCTGTCCTGACTACCTGTCCGATCCCTGTCCTGACTACAGCTCCAATCCCTGTCCTGACTACGGCTCCGATACCTGTCCGATCCCTGTCCTGACTACAGCTCCAATCCCTGTCCTGACTACGGCTCCGATACCTGTCTGATCCCTGTCCTGACTACGGCTCTGATCCCAGTCCTGACTACCGGTTCGATCCCAGTTCTGAATACTGACTACCGGTCCGATCCCAGTCCAGACTACCGGTCCGATCCCTGTCCTGACTACAGCTCCAATCCCTGTCCTGACTACGGCTCCGATCCCTGTCCTGACTACCTGTCCGATCCCTGTCCTGACTACAGCTCCAATCCCTGTCCTGACTACCGGTTCGATCCCAGTCCTGACTACCGGTTCGATCCCAGTCCTGAATACTGACTACCGGTCCGATCCCAGTCCAGACTACCGGTCCGATCCCAGTCCAGACTACCGGTCCGATCCCAGTCCAGACTACCGGTCCGATCCCAGTCCTGAATACCGGTCCGATCCCAGTCCTGAATACCGGTCCAATCCCAGTCCTGACTATCGGTCCGATCCCTGTCCTGACTACCGGTCCGATCCCTGTCCTGACTACGGGTCCGATCCCTGTCCTGACTACGGCTCTGATCCCAGTCCTGACTACGGCTCTGATCCCAGTCCTGACTACCGGTCCGATCCCAGTCCTGACTACGGCTCTGATCACAGTCCTGACTACCGGTCCGATCCCAGTCCTGACTACCGGTCCGATCCCAGTCCTGACTACCGGTCCGATCCCAGTCCTGACTACCGGTCCGTTCCCTGTCCTGACTACGGCTCCGATCCCTGTCCTGACTACCAGTCCGTTCCCTGTCCTGACTACGGCTCCGATCCCTGTCCTGACTACAGCTCCGATCCCTGTCCTGACTACAGCTCCGATCCCTGTCCTGACTACGGCTCCGATCCCTGTCCTGACTACAGCTCCAATCCCTGTCCTGACTACGGCTCCGATACCTGTCCTGACTACCTGTCCGATCCCAGTCCTGACTACCGGTTCGATCCCAGTCCTGAATACTGACTACCGGTCCGATCCCAGTCCTGACTACCGGTCCGATCCCAGTCCTGACTACCGGTCCGATCCCAGTCCTGACTACCGGTCCGAACCCAGTCCAGACTACCGGTCCGATCCCAGTCCTGAATACCGGTCCGATCCCAGTCCTGACTACCGGTCCGAACCCAGTCCAGACTACCGGTCCGATCCCAGTCCTGAATACCGGTCCGATCCCAGTCCTGAATACCGGTCCGATCCCAGTCCTGAATACCGGTCCGATCCCAGTCCTGACTACCGGTCCGATCCCTGTCCTGACTACGGGTCCGATCCCTGTCCTGACTACGGCTCTCATCCCAGTCCTGACTACCGGTCCGATCCCTGTCCTGACTACCGGTCCGTTCCCTGTCCTGACTACCGGTCCGTTCCCTGTCCTGACTACGGCTCCGATCCCTGTCCTGACTACCGGTCCGTTCCCTGTCCTGACTACGGCTCCGATCCCTGTCCTGACTACCGCTCCGATCCCTGTCCTGACTACGGCTCCAATCCCTGTCCTGACTACAGCTCCGATCCCTGTCCTGACTACAGCTCCGATCCCTGTCCTGACTACGGCTCCGATCCCTGTCCTGACTACAGCTCCGATACCTGTCCTGACTACGGCTCCGATACCTGTCCTGACTACGGCTCCGATACCTGTCCTGACTACCTGTCCGATCCCAGTCCTGACTACCTGTCCGATCCCAGTCCTGACTACCGGTTCGATCCCAGTCCTGAATACTGACTACCGGTCCGATCCCAGTCCTGACTACCGGTCCGATCCCAGTCCTGACTACCGGTCCGAACCCAGTCCAGACTACCGGTCCGAACCCAGTCCAGACTACCGGTCCGATCCCAGTCCTGAATACCGGTCCGATCCCAGTCCTGAATACCGGTCCGATCCCAGTCCTGAATACCGGTCCGATCCCAGTCCTGAATACCGGTCTGATCCCAGTCCTGACTACCGGTCCGATCCCAGTCCTGACTACCGGTCCGATCCCTGTCCTGACTACGGGTCCGATCCCTGTCCTGACTACGACTCTGATCCCAGTCCTGACTACCGGTCCGATCCCAGTCCTGACTACCGGTCCGATCCCAGTCCTGACTACCGGTCCGATCCCAGTCCTGACTACCGGTCCGATCCCAGTCCTGACTACCGGTCCGATCCCAGTGCCAGTCCTGACTACCGGTCCGATCCCAGTGCCAGTCCTGAATACCGGTCCGATCCCAGTCCTGAATACCGGTCCGATCCCAGTCCTGAATACCGGTCCGATCCCAGTCCTGACTACAGCTCCGATCCCTGTCCTGACTACAGCTCCGATCCCTGTCCTGACTACAGCTCCGATCCCTGTCCTGACTACCAGTCCGTTCCCTGTCCTGACTACGGCTCCGATCCCTGTCCTGACTACCGGTCCGATCCCAGTGCCAGTCCTGACTACCGGTCCGATCCCAGTGCCAGTCCTGACTACCGGTCCGATCCCAGTGCCAGTCCTGACTACCGGTCCGATCCCAGTGCCAGTCCTGACTACCGGTCCGATCCCAGTCCTGAATACCGGTCCGATCCCAGTCCTGAATACCGGTCCGATCCCAGTCCTGACTACGGCTCCGTTCCCTGTCCTGACTACGGCTCCGATCCCTGTCCTGACTACGGCTCCGATCCCTGTCCTGACTACGGCTCCGATCCCTGTCCTGACTACCGGTCCGATCCCTGTCCTGACTACCGGTCCGATCCCTGTCCTGACTACCGGTCCGATCCCTGTCCTGACTACCGGTCCGATCCCTGTCCTGACTACCGGTCCGATCCCTGTCCTGACTACAGGTCCGATCCCTGTCCTGACTACAGCTCCGATCCCTGTCCTGACTACCAGTCCGTTCCCTGTCCTGACTACAGCTCCGATCCCTGTCCTGACTACCAGTCCGTTCCCTGTCCTGACTACGGCTCCGATCCCTGTCCTGACTACCGGTCCGATCCCTGTCCTGACTACGGCTCCGATCCCAGTCCTGACTACCGGTCCGATCTCTGTCTTGACTATCGGCCCGTTCCATGTCTGGATGTAATGGTTTCCAGTGTACCTGTAAAGGTGAGCTAATGGTCAGGTGTACCGGCAGGTTGCACTATAAGGAGCGCCTTGTGGAGCTGATCAAGCGCTGCGGTGCCGACCCGGCGGTCCTCTTCAACCCGGCAGAGATGATAGCAGAGCTGCAGCGCTGGCACGTCGCCATTCCGACCAAGAAACCAGAAGAACCAGAACCGCTATACACACACCGCCTCTGCCTGGTCAGTGTCATCATCATGTGACATCATATATACAGTTTATCTGTGACATCATCATCTTGAATACAGTTCATCTGTGACATCATTTAAATAAAGTTTTCTGTGACATTATCTTATATACAGTTTTCTGTTATTAATAACGGGTTTTGATCCGATAATATTCCTGTGATTTATTTGTCATGTTTAATCGTCTCGCTTCAGCCAATCACAGCCAAGTATCTTGTTGTCTCTTCAGACTCTGACCAATAGCGTTCCTCTCAGGAAGCAGTGACAACCTCCGACATCTTCTGTGACTCCTGGAGCTCCGCCTTCTCGCCTGCTGCCGAGTGACTGACTTCACCCATTCATAACTTCGGCCAATTAGATGTCAGCTTTGCCCTCCTGTCTGAACCCGGCGTTACTAAGCAACCAAAACCATGTGTAAGGACATAAGAACCGTGGGGGTCTTTATGTTGTATAGTTGTGATATGAACAGTTTCACCATGGAGTTAGTGCTTCAATACTTTCACAATATAATTAATATCTTAAGGAGTGACACTGTGAGACCTGGGATGGGCGTTGAACCCACAACCTTCTTCTACTTTAACTGTTGTGAATATATTTATTAAATAAATAAGCTCTTAATATACTTCAGATTCTCTTCTCTTCACAGGTTCAGTGTATAGATGACGTTACAGCTATAGTAAAGTTGCATAACCTTAAACTGAGAAATCACTTTTTTTCAGAAGAAAAGCTCTAAAAACTATAAAAATGAATGGTCTACTCTACACTATAGATTGTATTACCGGATTATGATATACTGAAAATAGAGAAATTGCTTTCATAATGATCATGTTCTCTAACTGTTGGAATTGTAACATCAACCAATCAACACGCACTGCAGACGTGTTTGTCAAGGAGCGTTGGGTCCCGTGACCCCTCAACAGACCTGCCAGGGTAAAGAGCTGGTCCATGAATAGTACGTCATGAATAGTATGATTTTACATTGTCACACTGAATGTCTTCTTGTCGTCCCAAAGTGACAGATCTAAGATGTAACAAGAGTTTTAAAAAAAACTTGGTTCGTGGTTGTTTTCATGACAAACTTTATTTCTCACAAGCTTAACAAAGTGAACATCTGTCTCACATATAAACTCTGTTGTTGGAGCCGCAATGGGTTTGTGTTAGACTGGAGGTGGTGCAGCGTCGTCTCTGGGTGGACTGAAGCTGTCGATCTCTTTGACGATCCTCTCAGCAATGGTTTTGCTGTTGGCAGCAACCACTCTTCTGGACATCAGGTCCACTGCTCCTCCTAAACACAATGCGTTAATGACAAACTCAGCCATTGAAATCAGCAGCAGTGAAATTCTCTCCGAGTAACTTTACCCTCCACGTCCATGAGGACTCCTCCAGCCTCTGAGACCACCAGGGAGCCTGCAGCAATGTCCCACACATGGATCCCGATCTCATAATATGCCTCAACGCAACCAGATGCCACATGACACATGTTGATGGCTGCAGTTCCTGCACCACGCACCCTGGAAACATGCATCTAGTTAAAAATGTACTGCAAATGACGATATCGGTAACATTACTGCAGTATCCCTAGTATTACCCGTGAACAGGGATGCAGAGAATACTCCTCAGGCTCGAGAAGATTTTCTCTACAGCTTCAGGGTCTCTGCTGGATCCAAACTCTGTGGTGATGATGGACTGTTTAATATCTGACAGTGAAACAGAAACAGGTCAGATTGGGGCTTCTGATTGGATCAGCGCAGCATGACATCACATTCTGTTCCTGTACTATAATAATACTGGATACATCTCGTAATGAGGAGAGATGAGTTTCACAGAGTAATAAACAAGAAAAGGTATAATTACACTAACCATCGGTTACTGCAGAGATGTTAAACATGTTGATTTAAACAAAAGCCTTCATGATTTCAGTTGTTGCCTTTGATTAATGTCTTTGGATTAAATGCGATTTGCAGATATGACTCGTCCTTATGGCTCATTGTTGTGCTATTAATTACTGACCTTCCTGATCAGAAACCTGCAGAGGGACTCCATTACAAAACGCCCCATTGCCCCTCCTCGCTGTGTACATCTTATCTTCCAAACAACTGTAGACCACACCGAACTCCATCTGAAAGAGGGAAGACAGCTGGAGAGCTGGAGGTCATAGTACAGTAAGGACTGGTTCAGGTCTATAGTTAGGACTGACTCAGGTTTATAGTAAGGACTGGTTCAGGTCTATAGTTAGGACTGACTCAGGTTTATCATTAGTTCAGGTTCATAGTTAGTGGTAGTTCAGGTCTATAATTAGGGGCTATAGTTCTAGAGTTAGTGGGTTAGTGCTGGTTCAGGTTTATAGTTAGTGCTGGTTCAGGTTTATAATTAGGGCTATATCGAGTTTATAGTTAGAGCTGGTTTAGGTTTATAGTTAGAGCTGGTTCAGGTTTATTTGCTTTGGTTGAACTCACCTGTTTGTTGACAGAAAAACCAATGGAAACAGCAACAAAAGGAAATCTGTGAAAGAGACAATCATGCATTGGAGGTCAAATATTATTATTATTAATAAAAACCTCCATCACACACATTCACACACTGATGGGAGGAGCTAAGGTCCCACCTGCCCATCAGGTAACTAACATTCACACATTCACACCCTGATGGGAGGAGCTAAGGTTCCACCTGTCCATCAGGTAAGTAACATTCACACACTGATGGGAGGAGCTAAGGTCCCACCTGCCCATCAGGTAACTAACATTCACACTGATGGGAGGAGCTAAGGTTCCACCTGTCCATCAGGTAACTAACATTCACACTGATGGGAGGAGCTAAAGTTCCACCTGCCCATCAGGTAAGTAACATTCACACACTGATGGGAGGAGCTAAGGTTCCAACTGTCCATCAGGTAATTAACATTCAATCACATTCATAGACTGATGGGAGGAGCTAAAGTTCCACCTGCCCATCAGGTAACTAACATTCACACACCGTAGAATAGCTACAGGAGCCATTTTGGGGTTAAGTGTCTTCATCATCCTCATTGCCATGTCACTGAAGATGTTGATATACAGGTATATTGTTATATAACACATTTTTTGTTGTCATGATTTGTTATTGTATTGTTATTAATATTATCCATCATCATCATCATCTTAGTCATCGTTATTACTCTATATTACAGTATTACCATTATGTAGTTACATTATCTTAATATTTTGCCCTGTATTAATATAATTATTATAACGCTGAGTTAGTCTGTATCAGAGTCGCTCATCTCTAGAAACCCTGTGAGCTGACAGCGCTGAAACAAACCAACTGCATTTCCCATAATGCACCATCTCTTCCCATGTCTTTAAGTGATGACATCATGTAAATATGTCACTCAGATTGGGCTCTAGAGGAAGAAGCACACATGTTGCATCAGATGATTATGATATGAATCAGATGATGACAATGATGGTGATGATGAAGATGATGATGTCAGCGTGTTTAATGTAAAAAGAAAACTCACGCATGAACAAAGTTCGTCGTCCCGTCAATGGGGTCGATGATCCAGGTGGGAGCGTTAGTGAGGTCACAAGGTTCACCTGCAGCGACAGACTCCTCCCCTATGAAGCTGACACACACACGTTTATTTACTAGGTTAGTGTGTGTATGTGTGTGTATTATCTCTTCAGTATTGACTGATGGATCTGAGGGAAGCAGAGCTTCTCACCTGTGAGTGGGGAATTTCTCCTTCACCGATTGGATGATGAGTTGCTCCACCTTCTGGTCGGTTTGTGTCACCAGATCAACCGACGAACTCTTCGTCATCACCTTCCTGTCGTCCTGGAGAGCCTCACGCACCACCTGATCAATAATACACGCACCACCTGATCAATAATACACGCACCACCTGATCAATAATACACGCACCACCTGATCAATAATACACGCACCACCTGATCAATAATACACGCACCACCTGATCAATAATACACGCACCACCTGATCAATAATACACAAACCACTTGATCAATACACAACTAAGAGATGAACACACTCACACACACACAAACACACACACACACACACACAGTGACTGACCTCTCCAGCTCTTCTTGCAAGTGCGACAGCATGATCCATGGCGTTCTGCCAGAGGTCGGCCATCTTTGAAGAACAGCTCCTTATAAGGAGAGAAATGACACCATCAATGGAGCTGAGGAGGAACCTGTTGGATGTTCTACCCCCTAAACAACCCCCCCCCCCCACACACACACACACACACACACACACACACATACATACATATACATATACATATATACACACATATATATATACACATACATATATATATACATATATACATACATCAAACTTCCCAGAAAATGGACCCCCGCTCATCCTTCTGGGTGACTTTAACATCCAGACTGAGAAATCATGTGACCTGCTACTCTTACTGTCTTCCTTTGCTCTCTCTCTCAGTCCTTCCCCTCCTACTCACAAAGCTGGCAACCACCTTGACTATATTTTCACCAGAAACTGCTCTACAGCAAACCTCACTGTAACTCCACTTCATGTTTCTGACCATTTCTTCATCTCTTACTCTCTCCCACTCTTTGGAACTGACAACCCTCCCACAACGGACTCTGCACCTGTCCGTCGCAACATCCGTACCCTCTCACCCTCTCACCCTCTCTCTCACCCTCTCACCCTCTCACCCTCTCTCCCTCTCTCCCTCTCTCCCTCTCTCCCTCTCACCCTCTCACCCTCTCTCTCTCTCTCCCTCTCACCCTCTCTCCCTCTCACCCTCTCTCCCTCTCTCCCCCTCCTCTCTGGCCTCCTCTGTTCTGTCAGCCCTCCCCTCAACCGATTCCTTCGCACTTATGCAGCCTAACTTCGCCACTGACACTCTTCTCTCTACGCTGTCGTCCTCTCTTGATTCTCTCTGTCCTCTTACGACTCGAAAGGTCCGCAAGTCCTCTCCGGCTCCGTGGCTGTCCGAACCAGTGCGCGCCGAGAGAGCCTACAATGCGAGCAGCGGAAAGGAAATGGCGAAAATCCAAACACGCCAGTGACCTGCTTGCCTATCAATCTCTTCTCTCCTCCTTCTCTGCGTCCATCACTGCAGCCAAAAGTTTGTTCTATCAATCCAGAATCGAATCCTCTTTATCTAACCCTAAAAAGCTCTTCTCAATTTTTTCCAACCTCCTTGACCCCCCTGTTCCCCCCCCTCCCTCCACCCTTCTACCAAGCCACTTTGTTGACTACTTTACAAAAAAGATAGACGACATACGCTCTTCATTTACTAATCCATCTTCCTCAACTACACCTCCAGTAACTTCACCTTCTTCCCCCTTGTTTTCCTCTTTTATCCCCCTGTCTCCAAATCAAGTTCTTACCTTAGTAACCTCTGCCCGCCCAACCACATGCCCCCTTGACCCCATCCCTTCGCACCTTCTCCAGTCCATTGCTCCTGACCTTCTTCCCTTTCTCACCCATCTCATTAACACCTCCCTCTCAACCGGCTGTTTCCCTAACTCTCTGAAGGAGGCAAGAGTCAACCCTCTCCTGAAGAAACCCACT
>NC_046982.1:23408443-23478443 GCF_009769545.1 Cyclopterus lumpus | reverse complement strand
TTACTGGTGTTTATTGTTTAGCTGGTAGAACATTACTGGTGTTTATTGTTTAGGGGGTAGAACATTACTGGTGTTTATTGTTTAGCTGGTAGAACATTACTGGTGTTTATTGTTTAGGGGGTAGAACATTACTGGTGTTTATTGTTTAGGGGGTAGAACATTACTGGTATTCATTGTTTAGGGGGTAGAACATTACTGGTGTTTATTGTTTAGGGGGTAGAACATTACTGGTGTTTATTGTTTAGCTGGTAGAACATTACTGGTGTTTATTGTTTAGGGGGTAGAACATTACTGGTGTTTATTGTTTAGCTGGTAGAACATTACTGGTGTTTATTGTTTAGGGGGTAGAACATTACTGGTGTTTATTGTTTAGCTGGTAGAACATTACTGGTGTTTATTGTTTAGGGGTAGAACATTACTGGTGTTTATTGTTTAGGGGGTAGAACATTACTGGTGTTCATTGTTTAGCTGGTAGAACATTACTGGTGTTCATTGTTTAGGGGTAGAACATTACTGGTGTTCATTGTTTAGGGGGTAGAACATTACTGGTGTTCATTGTTTAGGGGTAGAACATTACTGGTGTTCATTGTTTAGCTGGTAGAACATTACTGGTGTTCATTGTTTAGGGGGTAGAACATTACTGGTGTTCATTGTTTAGCTGGTAGAACATTACTGGTGTTCATTGTTTAGGGGGTAGAACATTACCGGTATTCATTGTTTAGGGGGTAGAACATTACCGGTGTTCATTGTTTAGGGGTAGAACATTACTGGTATTCATTGTTTAGGGGGTAGAACATTACTGGTATTCATTGTTTAGGGGTAGAACATTACTGGTGTTCATTGTTTAGCTGGTAGAACATTACTGGTATTCATTGTTTAGGGGGTAGAACATTACTGGTATTCATTGTTTAGGGGGTAGAACATTACTGGTGTTCATTGTTTAGCTGGTAGAACATTACTGGTATTCATTGTTTAGGGGGTAGAACATTACTGGTGTTCATTGTTTAGGGGGTAGAACATTACTGGTATTCATTGTTTAGGGGTAGAACATTACTGGTGTTCATTGTTTAGCTGGTAGAACATTACTGGTGTTTATTGTTTAGGGGGTAGAACATTACTGGTGTTCATTGTTTAGGGGTAGAACATTACTGGTATTCATTGTTTAGGGGGTAGAACATTACTGGTGTTCATTGTTTAGGGGGTAGAACATTACTGGTGTTTATTGTTTAGGGGGTAGAACATTACTGGTGTTTATTGTTTAGGGGGTAGAACATTACTGGTGTTTATTGTTTAGCTGGTAGAACATTACTGGTGTTTATTGTTTAGGGGGTAGAACATTACTGGTATTCATTGTTTAGGGGGTAGAACATTACTGGTGTTTATTGTTTAGCTGGTAGAACATTACTGGTGTTTATTGTTTAGGGGGTAGAACATTACTGGTGTTTATTGTTTAGGGGGTAGAACATTACTGGTGTTTATTGTTTAGGGGGTAGAACATTACTGGTATTCATTGTTTAGGGGGTAGAACATTACTGGTGTTTATTGTTTAGGGGGTAGAACATTACTGGTGTTTATTGTTTAGCTGGTAGAACATTACTGGTGTTTATTGTTTAGGGGGTAGAACATTACTGGTGTTTATTGTTTAGGGGGTAGAACATTACTGGTGTTTATTGTTTAGGGGGTAGAACATTACTGGTGTTTATTGTTTAGGGGGTAGAACATTACTGGTGTTTATTGTTTAGGGGGTAGAACATTACTGGTGTTTATTGTTTAGCTGGTAGAACATTACTGGTGTTTATTGTTTAGGGGGTAGGACATTACTGGTGTTTATTGTTTAGGGGGTAGAACATTACTGGTGTTTATTGTTTAGGGGGTAGAACATTACTGGTGTTTATTGTTTAGGGGGTAGAACATTACTGGTGTTTATTGTTTAGGGGGTAGAACATTACTGGTGTTTATTGTTTAGGGGGTAGAACATTACTGGTGTTTATTGTTTAGGGGGTAGAACATTACTGGTGTTTATTGTTTAGGGGGTAGAACATTACTGGTGTTTATTGTTTAGCTGGTAGAACATTACTGGTGTTTATTGTTTAGGGGGTAGAACATTACTGGTGTTTATTGTTTAGGGGGTAGAACATTACTGGTGTTTATTGTTTAGCTGGTAGAACATTACTGGTGTTTATTGTTTAGGGGGTAGGACATTACTGGTGTTTATTGTTTAGGGGGTAGAACATTACTGGTGTTTATTGTTTAGGGGGTAGAACATTACTGGTGTTTATTGTTTAGGGGGTAGAACATTACTGGTGTTTATTGTTTAGGGGGTAGAACATTACTGGTGTTTATTGTTTAGGGGGTAGAACATTACTGGTGTTTATTGTTTAGCTGGTAGAACATTACTGGTGTTTATTGTTTAGGGGGTAGAACATTACTGGTATTCATTGTTTAGGGGGTAGAACATTACTGGTGTTTATTGTTTAGGGGGTAGAACATTACTGGTGTTTATTGTTTAGCTGGTAGAACATTACTGGTGTTTATTGTTTAGGGGGTAGAACATTACTGGTGTTTATTGTTTAGCTGGTAGAACATTACTGGTGTTTATTGTTTAGGGGGTAGAACATTACTGGTGTTTATTGTTTAGGGGGTAGAACATTACTGGTATTCATTGTTTAGGGGGTAGAACATTACTGGTGTTTATTGTTTAGGGGGTAGAACATTACTGGTGTTTATTGTTTAGCTGGTAGAACATTACTGGTGTTTATTGTTTAGGGGGTAGAACATTACTGGTGTTTATTGTTTAGCTGGTAGAACATTACTGGTGTTTATTGTTTAGGGGGTAGAACATTACTGGTGTTTATTGTTTAGCTGGTAGAACATTACTGGTGTTTATTGTTTAGGGGTAGAACATTACTGGTGTTTATTGTTTAGGGGGTAGAACATTACTGGTGTTCATTGTTTAGCTGGTAGAACATTACTGGTGTTCATTGTTTAGGGGTAGAACATTACTGGTGTTCATTGTTTAGGGGGTAGAACATTACTGGTGTTCATTGTTTAGGGGTAGAACATTACTGGTGTTCATTGTTTAGCTGGTAGAACATTACTGGTGTTCATTGTTTAGGGGGTAGAACATTACTGGTGTTCATTGTTTAGCTGGTAGAACATTACTGGTGTTCATTGTTTAGGGGGTAGAACATTACCGGTATTCATTGTTTAGGGGGTAGAACATTACCGGTGTTCATTGTTTAGGGGTAGAACATTACTGGTATTCATTGTTTAGGGGGTAGAACATTACTGGTATTCATTGTTTAGGGGTAGAACATTACTGGTGTTCATTGTTTAGCTGGTAGAACATTACTGGTATTCATTGTTTAGGGGGTAGAACATTACTGGTATTCATTGTTTAGGGGGTAGAACATTACTGGTGTTCATTGTTTAGCTGGTAGAACATTACTGGTATTCATTGTTTAGGGGGTAGAACATTACTGGTGTTCATTGTTTAGGGGGTAGAACATTACTGGTATTCATTGTTTAGGGGTAGAACATTACTGGTGTTCATTGTTTAGCTGGTAGAACATTACTGGTGTTTATTGTTTAGGGGGTAGAACATTACTGGTGTTCATTGTTTAGGGGTAGAACATTACTGGTATTCATTGTTTAGGGGGTAGAACATTACTGGTGTTCATTGTTTAGGGGGTAGAACATTACTGGTGTTTATTGTTTAGGGGGTAGAACATTACTGGTGTTTATTGTTTAGGGGGTAGAACATTACTGGTGTTTATTGTTTAGCTGGTAGAACATTACTGGTGTTTATTGTTTAGGGGGTAGAACATTACTGGTATTCATTGTTTAGGGGGTAGAACATTACTGGTGTTTATTGTTTAGCTGGTAGAACATTACTGGTGTTTATTGTTTAGGGGGTAGAACATTACTGGTGTTTATTGTTTAGGGGGTAGAACATTACTGGTGTTTATTGTTTAGGGGGTAGAACATTACTGGTATTCATTGTTTAGGGGGTAGAACATTACTGGTGTTTATTGTTTAGGGGGTAGAACATTACTGGTGTTTATTGTTTAGCTGGTAGAACATTACTGGTGTTTATTGTTTAGGGGGTAGAACATTACTGGTGTTTATTGTTTAGCTGGTAGAACATTACTGGTGTTTATTGTTTAGGGGGTAGAACATTACTGGTGTTTATTGTTTAGCTGGTAGAACATTACTGGTGTTTATTGTTTAGGGGTAGAACATTACTGGTGTTTATTGTTTAGCTGGTAGAACATTACTGGTGTTTATTGTTTAGGGGTAGAACATTACTGGTGTTTATTGTTTAGGGGGTAGAACATTACTGGTGTTCATTGTTTAGCTGGTAGAACATTACTGGTGTTCATTGTTTAGGGGTAGAACATTACTGGTGTTCATTGTTTAGCTGGTAGAACATTACTGGTGTTCATTGTTTAGGGGGTAGAACATTACTGGTGTTTATTGTTTAGGGGGTAGAACATTACTGGTGTTCATTGTTTAGGGGGTAGAACATTACTGGTGTTCATTGTTTAGGGGGTAGAACATTACTGGTGTTCATTGTTTAGGGGGTAGAACATTACCGGTGTTCATTGTTTAGGGGTAGAACATTACTGGTATTCATTGTTTAGGGGGTAGAACATTACTGGTGTTTATTGTTTAGGGGGTAGAACATTACTGGTGTTTATTGTTTAGCTGGTAGAACATTACTGGTGTTCATTGTTTAGGGGGTAGAACATTACTGGTGTTCATTGTTTAGCTGGTAGAACATTACTGGTGTTCATTGTTTAGCTGGTAGAACATTACTGGTGTTCATTGTTTAGGGGGTAGAACATTACTGGTATTCATTCAGTGTTTATTGTTTAGCTGGTAGAACATTACTGGTATTCATTGTTTAGGGGGTAGAACATTACTGGTGTTCATTGTTTAGGGGGTAGAACATTACTGGTGTTCATTGTTTAGGGGGTAGAACATTACTGGTGTTCATTGTTTAGGGGGTAGAACATTACTGGTGTTCATTGTTTAGGGGTAGAACATTACTGGTGTTCATTGTTTAGGGGGTAGAACATTACTGGTGTTTATTGTTTAGCTGGTAGAACATTACTGGTGTTCATTGTTTAGGGGGTAGAACATTACTGGTGTTCATTGTTTAGGGGTAGAACATTACTGGTGTTTATTGTTTAGGGGGTAGAACATTACTGCTGTTCATTGTTTAGGGGGTAGAACATTACTGGTATTCATTGTTTAGGGAGTAGAACATTACTGCTGTTCATTGTTTAGGGGGTAGAACATTACTGCTGTTCATTGTTTAGGGGTAGAACATTACTGGTATTCATTGTTTAGGGGGTAGAACATTACTGGTGTTCATTGTTTAGCTGGTAGAACATTACTGGTATTCATTGTTTAGGGGGTAGAACATTACTGGTGTTCATTGTTTAGCTGGTAGAACATTACTGGTATTCATTGTTTAGGGGGTAGAACATTACTGGTATTCATTGTTTAGGGGGTAGAACATTACTGGTATTCATTGTTTAGCTGGTAGAACATTACTGGTGTTCATTGTTTAGCTGGTAGAACATTACTGGTATTCATTGTTTAGGGGGTAGAACATTACTGGTGTTCGTTGTTTAGGGGTAGAACATTACTGGTGTTTATTGTTTAGGGGGTAGAACATTACTGGTGTTCATTGTTTAGGGGTAGAACATTACTGGTGTTCATTGTTTAGCTGGTAGAACATTACTGGTGTTCATTGTTTAGCTGGTAGAACATTACTGGTGTTCATTGTTTAGCTGGTAGAACATTACTGGTGTTTATTGTTTAGGGGGTAGAACATTACTGGTGTTTATTGTTTAGGGGGTAGAACATTACTGGTGTTTATTGTTTAGGGGGTAGAACATTACTGGTGTTCATTGTTTAGGGGTAGAACATTACTGGTATTCATTGTTTAGGGGGTAGAACATTACTGGTGTTCATTGTTTAGGGGGTAGAACATTACTGGTGTTTATTGTTTAGGGGGTAGAACATTACTGGTGTTTATTGTTTAGGGGGTAGAACATTACTGGTGTTTATTGTTTAGGGGGTAGAACATTACTGGTATTCATTGTTTAGGGGGTAGAACATTACTGGTGTTCATTGTTTAGGGGGTAGAACATTACTGGTGTTCATTGTTTAGGGGGTAGAACATTACTGGTGTTTATTGTTTAGGGGGTAGAACATTACTGGTGTTTATTGTTTAGGGGGTAGAACATTACTGGTGTTTATTGTTTAGGGGGTAGAACATTACTGGTGTTCATTGTTTAGGGGTAGAACATTACTGGTATTCATTGTTTAGGGGGTAGAACATTACTGGTGTTCATTGTTTAGGGGGTAGAACATTACTGGTGTTTATTGTTTAGGGGGTAGAACATTACTGGTGTTTATTGTTTAGGGGGTAGAACATTACTGGTGTTTATTGTTTAGGGGGTAGAACATTACTGGTATTCATTGTTTAGGGGGTAGAACATTACTGGTATTCATTGTTTAGGGGGTAGAACATTACTGGTGTTCATTGTTTAGGGGGTAGAACATTACTGGTGTTCATTGTTTAGGGGGTAGAACATTACTGGTGTTTATTGTTTAGGGGGTAGAACATTACTGGTCTAGAACATATAACAGGTTCCTCCTCAGTTCCATTGATGGTGTCATTTATCTCATGCTGTCGACTTCGCAAGAAGAACCGGAGGTCAGTGTCTGTGTGTGTGTGTGTGTGTGTGTGTGTGTGTGTGTGTGTGTGTGTGTGTGTGTCAAACAAAAGAAAATATGACATGATGATAAAAACATTTTATTAAAAGTTTCTTGTGAAGTTTAAAGTGATTGCAGTTTGTTGTGCTGCTGAAGGGTCAGAAGTCAGGGGGGGATTAGGGGTCAGAGGTCAGGGGGGATTAGAGGTCAGAGGGGATCAGGGGTCAGAGGTCAGGGGGGGGATCAGGGGTCAGAGATACACAGGGAGTCCATACGGACAAACAAGAAGTCTTCATTTGCCTTTTTTCATCTTGGACACTTTCTCTTTCCTCCTCTTCACGTGTTTTGGAACTTTTTTTGTTCTTTTTTCTCTCTGAGCTTCTTTCACTATCTTCTTCTTTTCCTGAAATAAAAAAAGATTTTGAGTTTGAATTTAGGAGACTAACTCTTTATTACAGACTGCTTCTACGATATAAAGTGTTCAATACCTTTTTTTCCATCTGGGCTTCCTCACTCTTCTCCTGCTGATGATCTTCTTCTTCTTCTTCTTCTGCATCCTCCTCCTCCGAGGATGAAGACAGGTCATTCTCCAGCAGGGCAGGAACCTGAGAGAATCAAAGTTGGTCTACTCATCGGATATTTGGGGAGGCGCTGACAGAGGAAACAGCTGATCCGTCTTGTGAGTTCCTGCTTTCTTACAGTGCAGCCGCTTTGCTGCTTGCTCTCGTCTATGTTTGCCTTTTTTCTGCTATTAACTTCTGATATTCTTGTTTTTCTTCCGTGAGAATCTTTGAGCAGCAGCTCCTGGACACATGAACATCACTGGGACTCTATTTCTTTGTAGAATTAACAGACTATTGCCATATTTCTGCTGGTTTAAAGATAAATAGCTATATGCTACTTAGCAGCTAAGCTAAAGCTAATTAGCAGCACGATGCCACCCCTCTCCACGGACGACTACCACAAACTCCTGCAGAAGATGCAGTCTTGTAGACAAAAATCCACGACTAGAAGTGAATGTTGAGGTGAATGGACTGTGTGAGAACAATACCACTTTACCATGGACAAGTGCAAACTAACAAACGGCTAACTAGCACACCAAGCTAACTAGCACCACCAGGCCTAGCACGAAACAGGAGGGCTGTGTAGCTGTTAATGAATCCTCGAATGGTAGTCCTCTCTGGAGCTCTCTCGGTGAAAAGCCGAAGAGGCAGGAGGTGGGAGGACGACTAACAGGCAGAGCCCAGCACTCTGAGATTAGTGGTGCGGCTGGCTGACCTGCACTACTACGCAGGCAGAACTCCTCCTCAACCCATCAGGCAGCTGGGAAAAGTAGAACCAGCAAAACACCTCAACGACAACCAAGCCTACAACTTGAAAACAGATTTACTCCAATGTTGCAGGATCCTAGATCTTATGACCTGGATAAGCAGCTATCTTCTCAAAGTAAGGTAAGAACTGAGAGGAAAAGCTACCGACTGCCTGAGACTCTGATTGTTGGTGACTATGCTGAAAAAGATGTCTGAATGGTGTGCAGCAAGAATACCAAAATACTCTGCTTTCTAACAGATATGGTCTCTAACATGAGAAAAGATCTTGAACATCGTGGCTCACCATCCCACCGTGGAAGACATCATCGTGCATACGGGAAGCTGTGATATTGTGAAACAACAGTCTGAAGTTCTGAAGAGAGACTTTATTGACTTGTTAAACAGTCAGCTGTGTCAATGCTGAGGTGTTCATCAGTGGCCCTCTACCACCAGTCAGAGAAGGAGATGAAAGGTTCAGCAGGCTGTTTGAACTGAACAGATGGCTGTCAACTACATGTACTGACCATTCAGTACATTATATCAACAATGTTTACCTAATCTGGCAGCGAAGACATCTTTTTTAGGCAAATGGAGTTTGCCTGAACAAGTCAGGGGTAAAACTGTTTAACTCTATTTTCTTACTGCGCCACCCGTCTCTTTCCACTGCCAAGGACAGGAGACAAGGAGTCTAAACCAGAGAACCCCCCCCCTGCCTAAGGAGAGCCAAGAGGAGTCTAAACCAGAAATAACCACCCAGCATCGGCGTAGAGACCTCAGGGGAAGGATGCAAGAGGAGGATTCTCCAACCTCATCATCAACAGATGAATGCATGAAGGACTCCTGGTTGATGGCAGAGTGAATGATGACATGTACAGTCCCTTTACCATGTAGTAGCTCTTACTTAAAGCACTTTGTAGTTTAACTTTATTGAAGAAATGTTACTTTCTGGATTCTTGTTGTTCTGAGTTTGTACTCAGTTGAATTAATTTATTGTAAGTCGCTTTGGATAAAAGCGTCAGCTAAATGACATGTAATACACCTTTACTACTAGGAGCTCTCTTATCAATATACTGCTCTTCTTCATGGCCAAATAAGTGAGAGGTGCACGTACCGTTTGAACTCCAGACAGATCCTTCCTCAGTCCGGTCAGCGTCTGGTACAGAACCTGCCCAACAGAAACACTCATGTTGTTAACAGGTACTACAGGTAACAGGCAACACAGACAGGTAACAGGCAACACAGACAGGTAACAGGCAACACAGACAGGTAACAGGCAACACAGGTAACAGATGTACATTACATGTCATTTAGCTGACACTTTTATCCAAAGCGACTTACAATCATGTTACATTCATACACTGTAGAACAGCTACAGGGAACAATTCAGGGTTAAGTGTCTTGCTCAAGGACACATCGACTAGGGCGGGGATTGAACCACCAACCCCCTGATTGAAAGACAGACCTGCTAACCACTGACCCTACAGGCAACACAGATAGTCAACAGGTAACAGAGGCAACAGAGAGGCAACAGGTAACAGAGGCAACAGGTAACAGAGACAGGTAACAGAGGCAACAGGTAACAGAGAGGCAACAGGTAACAGAGGCAACAGGTAACAGAGGCAACAGGTAACAGAGAGGCAACAGGTAACAGAGGCAACAGGTAACAGGCAACAGGTAACAGAGACAGGTAACAGAGGCAACAGGTAACAGAGAGGCAACAGGTAACAGAGGCAACAGGTAACAGAGAGGCAACAGGTAACAGAGGCAACAGGTAACAGAGACAGGTAACAGAGGCAACAGGTAACAGAGGCAACAGGTAACAGAGAGGCAACAGGTAACAGAGGCAACAGGTAACAGAGAGGCAACAGGTAACAGAGGCAACAGGTAACAGAGACAACAGGTAACAGAGGCAACAGGTAACAGAGGCAACAGGTAACAGAGAGGCAACAGGTAACAGAGGCAACAGGTAACAGAGACAACAGGTAACAGAGGCAACAGGTAACAGAGGCAACAGGTAACAGAGAGGCAACAGGTAACAGAGGCAACAGGTAACAGAGAGGCAACAGGTAACAGAGGCAACAGGTAACAGAGAGGCAACAGGTAACAGAGGCAACAGGTAACAGAGACAGGTAACAGAGGCAACAGGTAACAGAGGCAACAGGTAACAGAGAGGCAACAGGTAACAGAGGCAACAGGTAACAGAGAGGCAACAGGTAACAGAGGCAACAGGTAACAGAGACAACAGGTAACAGAGGCAACAGGTAACAGAGGCAACAGGTAACAGAGAGGCAACAGGTAACAGAGGCAACAGGTAACAGAGACAACAGGTAACAGAGGCAACAGGTAACAGAGGCAACAGGTAACAGAGAGGCAACAGGTAACAGAGGCAACAGGTAACAGAGAGGCAACAGGTAACAGAGGCAACAGGTAACAGAGAGGCAACAGGTAACAGAGGCAACAGGTAACAGAGACAGGTAACAGAGGCAACAGGTAACAGAGGCAACAGGTAACAGAGAGGCAACAGGTAACAGAGGCAACAGGTAACAGAGAGGCAACAGGTAACAGAGGCAACAGGTAACAGAGACAACAGGTAACAGAGGCAACAGGTAACAGAGGCAACAGGTAACAGAGAGGCAACAGGTAACAGAGGCAACAGGTAACAGAGACAACAGGTAACAGAGGCAACAGGTAACAGAGGCAACAGGTAACAGAGAGGCAACAGGTAACAGAGACAACAGGTAACAGAGACAACAGGTAACAGAGAGGCAACAGGTAACAGAGACAGGTAACAGAGGCAACAGGTAACAGAGGCAACAGGTAACAGAGAGGCAACAGGTAACAGAGGCAACAGGTAACAGAGAGGCAACAGGTAACAGAGGCAACAGGTAACAGAGACAACAGGTAACAGAGGCAACAGGTAACAGAGGCAACAGGTAACAGAGAGGCAACAGGTAACAGAGGCAACAGGTAACAGAGAGGCAACAGGTAACAGAGGCAACAGGTAACAGAGAGGCAACAGGTAACAGAGGCAACAGGTAACAGAGAGGCAACAGGTAACAGAGGCAACAGGTAACAGAGACAACAGGTAACAGAGACAACAGGTAACAGAGGCAACAGGTAACAGAGACAACAGGTAACAGAGACAACAGGTAACAGAGAGGCAACAGGTAACAGAGGCAACAGGTAACAGAGACAACAGGTAACAGAGGCAACAGGTAACAGAGGCAACAGGTAACAGAGAGGCAACAGGTAACAGAGGCAACAGGTAACAGAGACAACAGGTAACAGAGGCAACAGGTAACAGAGGCAACAGGTAACAGAGAGGCAACAGGTAACAGAGGCAACAGGTAACAGAGGCAACAGGTAACAGAGGCAACAGGTAACAGAGGCAACAGGTAACAGAGACAACAGGTAACAGAGACAACAGGTAACAGAGACAACAGGTAACAGAGAGGCAACAGGTAACAGAGACAGATAACAGAGGCAACAGGTAACACAGGTAACTGGTAACACAGGCAACACAGACAGGTAACAGAGAGGCAACAGGTAACACAGACAGGTAACAGAGAGGCAACAGGCAACACAGACAGGTAACAGAGGTAACACAGACAGGTAACAGAGGCAACAGGTAACACAGGTAACTGGTAACACAGGTAACACAGACAGGTAACAGAGAGGCAACAGGCAACACAGACAGGTAACAGAGGCAACAGGTAACACAGGTAACTGGTAACACAGGCAACACAGACAGGTAACAGAGAGGCAACAGGTAACACAGACAGGTAACAGAGGTAACTGGTAACACAGGCAACACAGACAGGTAACAGAGAGGCAACAGGTAACACAGACAGGTAACAGAGGTAACTGGTAACACAGGCAACACAGACAGGTAACAGAGAGGCAACAGGTAACACAGGTAACTGGTAATCAATTGTGTTATAACTTCTTCATGGTACTACTCATTGTATGAATCATTATGTTGTATACATTGAATATGTTGTAACTGTAATTCCATTCTGGTCACATGACATCTATTGTACTTCTGGTCACATGACATCTATTGTACTTCTGGTCACATGACATCTGGTCACATGACATCTATTGTACTTCTGGTCACATGACATCTATTGTACTTCTGGTCACATGACATCTATTGTACTTCTGGTCACATGACATCTATTGTTCTTCTGGTCACATGACATCTATTGTACTTCTGGTCACATGACACCTATTGTACTTCTGGTTACATGACATCTATTGTTCTTCTGGTCACATGACATCTATTGTTCTTCTGGTCACATGACATCTATTGTTCTTCTGGTCACATGACATCTATTGTACTTCTGGCCACATAACATCTATTGTTCTTCTGGCCACATGACATCTATTGTACTTCTGGTCACATGACATCTATTGTACTTCTGGTTACATGACATCTATTGTTCTTCTGGTCACATGACATCTATTGTACTTCTGGTCACATGACATCTATTGTTCTTCTGGTCACATGACATCTATTGTACTTCTGGTCACATGACATCTATTGTACTTCTGGTTACATGACATCTATTGTTCTTCTGGTCACATGACATCTATTGTTCTTCTGGTCACATGACATCTATTGTACTTCTGGCCACATGACATCTATTGAACCTCTGTCCATCCTGAGGACCCCCCTCTGTTGCTCTCCCTGAGCTTTCGGCCCCTTTTCTCTCCTTAAAGGGTCTTCCTGTTCTGATGTGAGGTCAAAGGTCAGAGGATGTGGTATGTGTACCCTCTGAGGAGTTTGTAATTTTGGGCTATAGAAATATTTTTAATTGAAAACTAAATATATTTAATTCTATCCAATAAAAGGTGACGCGTCTCTTCTGCTAATTTATTTATTAATTTATCCATTCCTCTCCAATGTGTTTACTTGTCTCTATGTCTCGTGTCTCTTACATTGTCGTCGTGTCCAAAGATGGCCGACTCCTCCTCCTTCATCCTCATCAGGTCAACATCTCGCTCGTAGTGACTCACCTCCGTCAGAGTGCGGGGGATGTAGGCCTTCATAAACACCTGAGGGGGGGAGGGGAGGTCAGAGGTCAGGCTGTTGTTACCAGCTGAATAGGAGGATGCTTGTGTTCTCCGTCACCTCCTCGTCTACTCCGTCCTGATCCGACCGCTGCTCCGACGTCCGCTCATCTGCAATCACCATTGCCTGGACGACCAATGACAGAATAATACAAATATCTCTATCTTGTTTCTATTGTTTCTTTTACTTGTTTGTTTTGAGCATGTTTTTAAGAATATAGTTTTTCCAGTGAGTGTTCAGACCTTCTCCAGGTATTGGTCGATGTTGTCGCAGGTGATCGATGGGTCGGTGATGAAGTCAAAAAGCTCTCTGACCGTCATCACCGCGACGCCGCGCTTCACAAAGAACTCTGGGAAAAAACAAATCAGATCAGCTGACAGATCTGAACCCGCCGGTACAGATTAGAGCAAAGCATCAACATTCTGGAGAGGACTTGATATTAGTGACTCATCTCAGAATGTGTTCCTATAACAGAGCAACCTTAAGTGGTAAAGATGCATTCTCTATCCTGACCACCAGGGGGCGACTCCTCTGGTTGTAAAGATGCATTCTCTATCCTGACCACCAGGGGGTGACTCCTCTGGTTGTATAGAAGTCTATGCTTCATGTGTTAAAGCTGCATTCTCTCTCCTGACCACCAGGGGGTGACTCCTCGGGTTGTATAGAAGTCTATGCTTCATGTGTTAAAGCTGCATTCTCTCTCCTGTCCACCAGGGGGTGACTCCTCGGGTTGTATAGAAGTCTATGCTTCATGTGTTAAAGCTGCATTCTCTCTACTGACCACCAGGGGGTGACTCCTCTGGTTGTATAGCAGTCTATGCTTCATGTGTTAAAGCTGCATTCTCTCTCCTGTCCACCAGGGGGTGACTCCTCGGGTTGTATAGAAGTCTATGCTTCATGTGTTAAAGCTGCATTCTCTCTCCTGTCCACCAGGGGGCGACTCCTCGGGTTGTATAGAAGTCTATGCTTCATGTGTTAAAGCTGCATTCTCTCTCCTGTCCACCAGGGGGCGACTCCTCGGGTTGTATAGAAGTCTATGCTTCATGTGTTAAAGCTGCATTCTTTCTCCTGACCACCAGGGTGCGACTCCTCGGGTTGTATAGAAGTCTATGCTTCATGTGTTAAAGCTGCATTCTCTCTCCTGACCACCAGGGGGCGAATCCTCTGGTTGTATAGAAGTCTATGCTTCATGTGTTAAAGCTGCATTCTCCCTCCTGACCACCAGGGGGCGACTCCTCTGGTTGTATAGAAGTCTATGCTTCATGTGTTAAAGCTGCATTCTCCCTCCTGACCACCAGGGGGCGAGTCCTCTGGTTGTATAGAAGTCTATGCTTCATGTGTTAAAGCTGCATTCTCCCTCCTGACCACCAGGGGGCGAGTCCTCTGGTTGTATAGAAGTCTATGCTTCATGTGTTAAAGCTGCATTCTCTCTCCTGACCACCAGGGGGCGACTCCTCTAGTTGTATAGAAGTCTATGCTTCATGTGTTAAAGCTGCATTCTCTCTCCTGACCACCAGGGGGAGAGTCCTCTGGTTGTATAGAAGTCTATGCTTCATGTGTTAAAGCTGCATTCTCTCTCCTGACCACCAGGGGGCGACTCCTCTAGTTGTATAGAAGTCTATGCTTCATGTGTTAAAGCTGCATTCTCTCTCCTGACCACCAGGGGGCGACTCCTCTGGTTGTATAGAAGTCTATATAAATGACTCTACTTCTCTCTTGATGTATTCCCTCAGTAAACATTGTAAACATTAGTTTTTGGTCTCAATCTCTAGTTTCAAGTCTTCTTCAATACAGAATGATGTTCATTTAGTAAATTATGGCCATTTAGAGTCAAACAGACCATAAAGCAGGTGATTGACAGGTCGACGCCACAGTGTTGTCCAGGTTTTTGTCTTACAACTAACCTTTTCACTGTTTTCACTTCACTAAACTTGATTTTGATCCTAGAAATGTCTTATTCAGTGTTCAGTTGTATTTAGCTCCTCCCTCTACTGTCACTTCCGGTTCCAAAAAACATGGCGACAAGTACAGCTGAAGGCTTCAAAACGTCAGTCCACAAACCAACGATGACGTTATGATGTCCTCGTCCACCTAAACCCAGTGTCACAGTGTCGTCTTACGAACAGCAGAAAACACGGCGCTGGCTCACCGTTGACGTTACTGCAGTCCTTCCTGAGGAACTCGAGCGCGTGAGGATGGTCGTGCTCCACCGACTGGGACACGTCAATGATGTAAGCGTCTCCGTTGTGATATCTACAGACAGGTTAGTGAGTTTTAGAGGCTTTTATTTTGAAGGGGTTGTATGTGTGTGTGTAGGGGGCGTGTCAAGGCTCTTACAGCATGTTGAACTCGCTGAGGTCAGCGTGGACAAGTCGAGCCTCCTGGAACATCTTTCTCATGTTCTGTAGAACCTGCAGGTAGAGCTCACAAGCCTTCGACTCCGACAACGCCGCGTTCTTCAACAGAGGAGCCGGCCTGGCCAATAAACAACGGGTCAGTACAAGAGGCAGGACCGGACAGTCGTGATTAGTCTTTAAACGTCTCTGCTCTGTGGCTCTGATAAGTTCTTACATGTTGTCTTTTCCGATGAAGCTCATCAGCAGAACGTGACTTCTGAGCAGCTTTGGTTCTGGACTCGGGATTCCTGCCGTCTGCAGCCTGAAACCCACAAACTGTAATGTTCTACTGGGTTCTATCAGCTGGTCGGATAAGATTCTACTGGGTTCTATCGGCTGGTCGGAAAAGGTTCTACTGGGTACTGTCAGCTGGTCAGTACAAGTTCAACTGGGTTATATCGGCTTGTCGGATACGGTTCTACTGGGTACTCTCAGCAGGTCAGAACAGGTTCAACTGGGTTCTATCGGCTTGTCGGATAAGGTTCTACTGGATATTGGCAGCTAGTCGGATACGGTTCTACTGGGTACTGTCAGCTGGTCAGATAAGGTTCCACTGGGTTCTATCGGCTTGTCGGATAAGGTTCTACTGGGTATTGGCAGCTAGTCAGATAAGGTTCTACTGGGTTCTATCAGCTGGTCGGATAAGGTTCTACTGGGTATTGTCAGCTGGTCAGAACAGGTTCAACTGGGTTCTATCGGCTGGTTGGATACGGTTCTATGTGTCAGTAGAAAGGTTCTGACCTGATAAGGTTCCTCATCTCCTTCTCTGCCCAGGTTCTCACCATCTTCCTGGGGTTTCCTTTACAGTAACCATGACGGAACCTGCAGAACAGAAGAATAACTTAAAACTGTTAGTACCTCATGATGACTGAGAACAGCTAATAAACTGTCTGCTGATTATTGATTAGCTAGTCTGATGTCAGTTTTATTTTGGAGAGAACAGGAGGTTCATGCATGTACTGAAGGGGAGGAGCCTGTATGCTCTCTTGCTGCATTGGTTAGCTGTCATGTTAACTAACGTTAACAGTGAGGGAGGGTGTCCCTCTCCCCCCCCCCCCCCCCCCCCCTCCTCTCTCTCTACCTGAACTCTCCACTGACGTATTTGTCCCGGTCTTTGAACAGCAGGATGGAGGTCTTGTAGATCTTAATGGCTCTACTTTCTCCTGCAGAGGTGCTGGCGTGATAAACATTAGCCTGAAACACATATATTAAACACACACATATACATATATATATATATATATATATATATATATATATATATATATATATATATATATATATATATATATACATATACATATACATATACATATACATATACATACATACATACATACATACACATACACATAAATACATGTGTGTTGAAGTCTTATTTGACTTAAGACATCAGTGTATAAATCAGTGTATTGATCAATGATTGCTGACCTCCTTCCCTGTGCTGATGCAGCCATTGATTTCACAGATGACTCCGCGACTCAACATCTTGAAGAGAATCATTCGAGTTCGAGGATCTAAAACCTGCAGAAGAAGACCAACAATCAGCTGAGAGGGACATTCATGAAGTGTTTGATCACAGTTATGACATGAGGAGCAAGTGGGATCAAACCCCTGTCCCCATGTTCAGAAGTCAACCTGCTTAACCACTAAAAGTCCTTTGGGTTGGATTCTTCACGTAATCAATAAACTACCAGTGAGATAAATTGGTAATGAGGCCAGACCTTTTCAAAATAAAAGCATCCTCACCTGTTCCACTGTGGCTCGGTCGGCTTTGTCTTTCACTCTGTACCTGCAGAAAGCAGCCAATCAAATCATTAGTCACACGCGTCACATGACCTGTGATGTCACACAACACGAGGTCACACGTACGTGGCGGCTTCTTTCTGTTTCTGCATAGTCGTCACTTTGTTGATCACCGAGTCGGCGTAATTCAGTTTATCTGAAACAATAACAAACAAACTGATCAATCAATACAATTGATTGAATACCTGTTGTATCCTTTTCCACGTATAAAGATGAAATACGGTTATTAGAGCTTCAATCAGAGGCATCGGTTATGAAACATGTCTTTATTATAGTTTTATGAATACATCCTCTGTCTCCAGAAAAAAGGGCACCAATCACAGGCTGCTTCAGCCTCACATGACCTGTCAGTCTCATGTCCAGGTGTTTGGAGACATTGTTAGACCTTAGTGCTGATAAAGGACTCATCTCTGTACTGGTCTTGTTAGACCTTAGTGCTGATAAAGGACTCATCTCTGTACTGGTCTTGTTAGACCTTAGTGCTGATAAAGGACTCATCTCTGTACTGGTCTTGTTAGACCTTAGTGCTGATAAAGGACTCATCTCTGTACTGGTCTTGTTAGACCTTAGTGCTGATAAAGGACTCATCTCTGTACTGGTCTTGTTAGACCTTAGTGCTGATAAAGGACTCATCTCTGTACTGGTCTTGTTAGACCTTAGTGCTGATAAATGACTCATCTCTGTACTGGTCTTGTTAGACCTTAGTGCTGATAAAGGACTCATCTCTGTACTGGTCTTGTTAGACCTTAGTGCTGATAAAGGACTCATCTCTGTACTGGTCTTGTTAGACCTTAGTGCTGATAAAGGACTCATCTCTGTACTGGTCTTGTTAGACCTTAGTGCTGATAAAGGACTCATCTCTGTACTGGTCTTGTTAGACCTTAGTGCTGTTAAAGGACTCATCTCTGTACTGGTCTTGTTAGACCTTAGTGCTGATAAAGGACTCATCTCTGTACTGGTCTTGTTAGACCTTAGTGCTGTTAAAGGACTCATCTCTGTACTGGTCTTGTTAGACCTTAGTGCTGATAAAGGACTCATCTCTGTACTGGTCTTGTTAGACCTTAGTTCTGATAAAGGACTCATCTCTGTACTGGTCTTGTTAGACCTTAGTGCTGATAAAGGACTCATCTCTGTACTGGTCTTGTTAGAACTTAGTGCTGCGTTCGACACCATTGATCATGACATCCTATTACAGAGACTGGATCAGTCGATTGGCATTTCAGGTACCGCACTAAGTTGGTTTAAATCCTATTTATCAGATCGATCTCAGTTTGTATTTGTAAACGATGAAGCCTCAATGACCACCAACGTTAATCACGGAGTTCCACAAGGTTGGACCAATTTTATTTACCTTATATATGCTTTATCAGGAAACACTCCATAAACTTTCATTGCTATGCAGATGATACTCAATTATATCTATGGATCAAACCAGAGGAGACCAACCAGCTCGCTAAAATTCAAGAATGTCTTAAAGACATAAAAACATGGATGACCTGCAACTTCCTGATGTTAAACTCAGACAAAACTGAAGTTATTTTACTGGCCCTGAACACCTCAGAGATCAATTATCTGGTGATGTGGTTTCTGTAGATGGCATTGCCCTGGCATCCAACACCACTGTAAAGAATCTCTAGTTATCTTTGACCCAGACTTGTCCTTTAACTCCACGTTAAGCAAATCTCAAGGACTGCATTTTTTCATCTACGTAACATTTCAAAAATCAGGCACATCTCGTCTCAAAAAGATACAGAAAAGCTGGTTCACGCGTTTGTTACTTCCAGACTAGATTACTGCAACTCCTTATTATCAGGCTGCTCTAATAAGTCTCTTAAGTCCCTCCAGTTGATCCAGAATGCTGCAGCTCGTGTACTCACAAAAACTAAGAAAAGAGATCACATTACTTATCTTAAGGAGCTTGTAGTACCATATTGCCCCACTAGAGAGCTGCTCACTAAATGCGGGGCTACTTGTGGTTCCTAGAGTCCTAAAAAGTAGGATGGGAGCCAGAGCCTTCAGTTATCAAGCTCCTCTTTTATGGAACCAGCTTCCACTTTCAGTCCGGGAGGCAGACACAGTCACCTCATTCAAGAATAGACTTAAGACTTTCCTCTTTAATAGTCCTTATAGTTAGGGCTGAATCAGGTTTGCCCTGGTCGAGCCCCTTGATATGCTGCTATAGGCTTATAGGCTGCTGGGGGATGTTTTAGGATACACTGAGCACCTATCTCCTCTTCTCTCTCTCCTTATGGATGAATTTACATCTCTCCATTGCACCTTATTACTCTGCTTCCTCCCCGGAGTCGTTGTGACTTCACGTCTCATAGGGTCCATTGGACCTGGAGGTGTCTGATGCTGGTGAACCGGCCTCCCATTGGCCCTGCTGATGCCCCGCCCCCCCTCCTCTCTACCTCCTTCTGTTTCATGGATTGGAGTTCCATTCATACATTGTCATATTCATGTAATGTGTTTATGTAACTCTGTAACTCTGTTCATCTGGTCACATGACATCTATTCTTCTGTCCATCCGGGGAGAGGGATCCTCCTCTGTTGCTCTCCTGAAGGTTTCTTCCCTTTTTTCCCTGTCAAAGGTTATTTTTTGGGGAGTTTTTCCTGTTCTGATGTGAGGTCAAAGGTCAGGGATGTCGTATGTGTACAGATTGTAAAGCCCTCTCAGGCAAATTTGTAATTTGTGATATTGGGCTGTATAAAATAAACTGAATTGAATTGAATAGCGTGGTGGGTGGTGCAACATAGGATGTCAGATATAACAAACAACAAGCAACAACAGTAGACAACAAATAAACAAACAAAGTGCAGACGAGACATAGAATAAAATGTAAAATGTACAGTGTAAGATAAAGTACAATTCTAAAGTGTATGTAATGTTTAAGTTATGCAGAGGAGTGAGGGGTAGTAAATAAATAGTCCAGGGGTGGTAAATAGACCCGGGGATGGAAGAGTCAGTCCGTGGGGGGTCCGGGCTCCGTTGATGAGGCTGACTGCTGACGGGAAGAAGCTGTTTGAGTGGCGTGCGTCTTGGACTTGGTGGACCGCAGCCTCCTGCCAGATGGAAGGGACTCCAACAGCTCGTGTCCAGGGTGAGAGCGGTCGGCTGGGTGTTAAAACGTCACTAATAATATTTATAATAATTAGGGCTGGGCACGTTAACGCGTTATTAATTATTATTTTATTCATTTGCATTGGGAGGGGCTTAATGCTCCGTCCATTTGTATGAAACGGAGCGGACTACAAAGATGGCGGCTGGGTCAGTGTAACTGCTTTATGTTTCAGAGGCTTTACAGACTAAAAGTCTCCTGCACAGTCAATTACAGCTGGGCTTTTTCTGTGCTAGAGAATTTTTGTTTAAACAGAGTTATATTCTGTATGTTAACTTGCTGTTGCTCCCAGAGGGCCTGTTATAACCTTCTGATAACATTACTTTAAAATAAAAGCGTGCAATACACTAATTTTTAATTCATTCTTGAATTTTGCGCATAATGCGATTAATCAGAGAGAAATCATTTGATTAATCGATACATTTTTTTCATCTTTGCCCAGCACTAATAATAATGTTTCCTCTCTCATGATGTTGTCTGGATATAAAACATTCTACAAGTCGTTTTCTCTGCTCAACAGGGAGGCGGTCCTTAGTAAGCGTTAAGAACAGTGAATCAAATGAAGGAGGAGGACCACTGTGGAAAGAGCCTCCACTTGGTCAGCCCAGTCAACCATGTTGGTTTGCTCATTGAGGGCAATATCTATGTGATATTGATTGGTGATGATTGCCGATGACAGTGTGTGTGTGTCGTTACCCAGGTTGATCTTGTGTTCATATTTCCTCAGAGCTTTATCAGACGGAGTCGACCGCAGCGTCTTATTGGACGGATTCTGTCTGTTGGACTGACCAATAAAAACAAACAGAGTAAGTCAGCTGACTGAAAATCAGAATCATCAATCAGCACTCATCGATCAGAGAGTCTGACCTGAAAGCTGACGGTTGTCCTGTTGTATCTTTTGGTAAGATCTCCTCCTGCAGAACACCACGCCCACTCCTCATCTTCATCATCATCTTCATCATCATATTCCTCCTGCTGTCGGTCTGATGAAGGCTGGAGAGTGATATCGCTGCTTTGATGCGTTGCAGCAAACAGCTCTGATTGGTCACTGCAGAGAGAAAACCCTCAGAAACATCAGCTGTTTATTTTTCATGATGGAGATGTGAAGCTCTCCAAAATATATTTGAATTACCCATTCACACCTATTAATACTAATGTAAACCCATTAACACCCATTCAAACATTAATACCCATTCACATCTAGTAATACCATTCATACGCATTTACACCCATTAATACCCAATCACACCAAATAATACTAATTTACACCCATTCAAGGTTTTTTTTTTATCGTAAAAGTGTTTTTCTTGATCTGATGTGAGGTCAAAGGTCAGGGATGTCGTATGTGTACAGAATGTAAAGCCCTCTGAGGGGAGGTTGTCATTTTGGGCTCTACAAAATAAATGAATTCAAACCCATTAACGCACATTCACCCCAATAATACCCATTCTACTGTTCTCTACCCAATGCACTGGTAGGTTCTACTGTTCTCTACCCAATGCACTGGTAGGTTCTACTGTTCTCTACCCAATGCACTGGTAGGTTCTACTGTTCTCTACCCAATGCACTGGTAGGTTCTACTGTTCTCTACCCAATGCACTGGTAGGTTCTACTGTTCTCTACCCGATGCACTGGTAGGTTCTACTGTTCTCTACCCGATGCACTGGTAGGTTCTACTGTTCTCTACCCAATGCACTGGTAGGTTCTACTGTTCTCTACCCAATGCACTGGTAGGTTCTACTGTTCTCTACCCAATGCACTGGTAGGTTCTACTGTTCTCTACCCAATGCACTGGTAGGTTCTACTGTTCTCTACCCAATGCACTGGTAGGTTCTACTGTTCTCTACCCGATGCACTGGTAGGTTCTACTGTTCTCTACCCAATGCACTGGTAGGTTCTACTGTTCTCTACCCGATGCACTGGTAGGTTCTACTGTTCTCTACCCAATGCACTGGTAGGTTCTACTGTTCTCTAACCAATGCACTGGTAGGTTCTACTGTTCTCTACCCAATGCACTGGTAGGTTCTACTGTTCTCTACCCGATGCACTGGTAGGTTCTACTGTTCTCTACCCAATGCACTGGTAGGTTCTACTGTTCTCTACCCGATGCACTGGTAGGTTCTACTGTTCTCTACCCAATGCACTGGTAGGTTCTACTGTTCTCTACCCGATGCACTGGTAGGTTCTACTGTTCTCTACCCAATGCACTGGTAGGTTCTACTGTTCTCTACCCGATGCACTGGTAGGTTCTACTGTTCTCTACCCAATGCACTGGTAGGTTCTACTGTTCTCTATCCAATGTACTGGTAGATTCTGCTGTTCTCTACCCAACGTACTGGTAGGTTCTGCTGTTCTCTACCCGACGTACTGGTAGGTTCTACTGTTCTCTACCTAATGTACTGGTAGGTTCTACTGTTCTCTACCCAATGCACTGGTAGGTTCTACTGTTCTCTACCTAATGTACTGGTAGGTTCTGCTGTTCTCTACCCGACGTACTGGTAGGTTCTACTGTTCTCTACCTAATGTACTGGTAGGTTCTACTGTTCTCTACCCAATGCACTGGTAGGTTCTACTGTTCTCTACCCAATGCACTGGTAGGTTCTACTGTTCTCTTCCCGACGTACTGGTAGGTTATGCTGTTCTCTATCCGATGTACTGGTAGGTTCTACTGTTCTCTACCTAATGTACTGGTAGGTTCTGCTGTTCTCTACCCGACATACTGGTAGGGTCTGCTGTTCTCTACCTAATGTACTGGTAGGATCTGCTGTTCTCTACCCGACGTACTGGTAGGTTCTGCTGTTCTCTACCCGACGTACTGGTAGGTTCTACTGTTCTCTACCTAATGTACTGGTAGGTTCTACTGTTCTCTACCCAATGCACTGGTAGGTTCTACTGTTCTCTACCTAATGTACTGGTAGGTTCTGCTGTTCTCTACCCGACGTACTGGTAGGTTCTGCTGTTCTCGACCCAATGCACTGGTAGGTTCTACTGTTCTCTACCCAATGTACTGGTAGGTTCTACTGTTTTCTACCCAATGTACTGGTAGGTTCTACTGTTCTCTATCCAATGCACTGGTTGGGTTCTACTGTTCTCTAACTAATGTACTGGTAGGTTCTACTGTTCTCTACCCGACGTACTGGTAGGTTCTGCTGTTCTCTACCCGACATACTGGTAGGTTCTACTGTTCTCTACCTAATGCACTGGTAGGTTCTACTGTTCTCTACCTAATGTACTGGTAGGTTCTACTGTTCTCTACCTAATGTACTGGTAGGTTCTACTGTTCTCTACCCAATGCACTGGTAGGTTCTACTGTTATCTACCTAATGTACTGGTAGGTTCTACTGTTCTCTACCCAATGTACTGGTAGGTTCTACTGTTCTCTACCCAATGCACTGGTAGGTTATACTGTTCTCTACCCAATGCACTGGTAGGTTCTACTGTTCTCTACCTAATGTACTGGTAGGTTCTACTGTTCTCTACCCAATGCATTGGTAGGTTATACTGTTCTCTACCTAATACACTGGTAGGTTCTACTGTTCTCTACCTAATGTACTGGTAGGTTATACTATTCTCTACCCAATGCACTGGTAGGTTCTACTGTTATCTACCTAATGTACTGGTAGGTTCTACTGTTCTCTACCCAATGTACTGGTAGGTTCTACTGTTCTCTACCCAATGCACTGGTAGGTTATACTGTTCTCTACCCAATGCACTGGTAGGTTCTACTGTTCTCTACCCAATGTACTGGTAGGTTCTACTGTTCTCTACCCAATGCACTGGTAGGTTCTACTGTTCTCTTCCCGACGTACTGGTAGGTTCTACTGTTCTCTACCCAATGTACTGGTAGGTTCTACTGTTCTCTATCCAATGTACTGGTAGGTTCTACTGTTCTCTACCCAATGCACTGGTAGGTTACACTGTTCTCTACCCAATGTACTGGTAGGTTCTACTGTTCTCTACCAAATGCACTGGTAGGTTCTACTGTTCTCTACCCAATGCACTGGTAGGTTCTACTGTTCTCTACCCAATGTACTGGTAGGTTCTACTGTTCTCTACCCAATGTACTGGTAGGTTCTACTGTTCTCTATCCAATGCACTGGTAGGTTCTACTGTTCTCTACCTAATGTACTGGTAGGTTCTACTGTTCTCTACCCGACATACTGGTAGGTTCTGCTGTTCTCTACCCGACATACTGGTAGGTTCTACTGTTTTCTACCTAATGTACTGGTAGGTTCTACTGTTCTCTACCCAATGCACTGGTAGGTTCTACTGTTCTCTACCCAATGTACTGGTAGGTTCTACTGTTCTCTACCCAATGTACTGGTAGGTTCTACTGTTCTCTATCCAATGCACTGGTAGGTTCTACTGTTCTCTACCTAATGTACTGGTAGGTTCTACTGTTCTCTACCCGACGTACTGGTAGGTTCTGCTGTTCTCTACCCGACATACTGGTAGGTTCTACTGTTCTCTACCTAATGTACTGGTAGGTTCTACTGTTCTCTACCCAATGCACTGGTAGGTTATACTGTTCTCTACCTAATGTACTGGTAGGTTCTACTGTTCTCTACCAAATGCACTGGTAGGTTCTACTGTTCTCTACCTAATGTACTGGTATGTTCTACTGTTCTCTACCCAATGCACTGGTAGGTTCTACTGTTCTCTACCTAATGTACTGGTAGGTTCTACTGTTCTCTACCCAATGTACTGGTAGATTCTACTGTTCTCTATCCAATGTACAGGTAGGTTCTACTGTTCTCTACCTAATGTACTGGTAGGTTCTACTGTTCTCTACCCAATGCACTGGTAGGTTCTACTGTTCTCTACCCAATGCACTGGTAGGTTCTACTGTTCTCTACCTAATTTACTGGTAGGTTCTACTGTTCTCTACCCAATGCACTGGTAGGTTCTACTGTTCTCTACCTAATGTACTGGTAGGTTATACTGTTCTCTACCCAATGCATTGGTAGGTTCTACTGTTCTCTACCTAATGTACTGGTAGGTTCTACTGTTCTCTACCTAATGTACTGGTAGGTTCTACTGTTCTCTACCCAATGCATTGGTAGGTTCTACTGTTCTCTACCTAATGTACTGGTAGGTTCTACTGTTCTTTACCCAATGTACTGGTAGGTTCTACTGTTCTCTATCCAATGTACTGGTAGGTTCTACTGTTCTCTATCCAATGTACTGGTAGGTTATACTGTTCTCTACCCAATGCATTGGTAGGTTCTACTGTTCTCTACCTAATGTACTGGTAGGTTCTACTGTTCTCTACCTAATTTACTGGTAGGTTATACTGTTCTCTACCCAATGTACTGGTAGGTTCTACTGTTCTCTACCTAATGTACTGGTAGGTTATACTGTTCTCTACCCAATGCATTGGTAGGTTCTACTGTTCTCTACCTAATGTACTGGTAGGTTATACTGTTCTCTACCCAATGTACTGGTAGGTTCTACTGTTCTCTACCCAATGTACTGGTAGGTTCTACTGTTCTCTACCCAATGCATTGGTAGGTTCTACTGTTCTCTACCTAATGTACTGGTAGGTTCTACTGTTCTCTACCCAATGTACTGGTAGGTTATACTGTTCTCTACCCAATGCATTGGTATGTTCTACTGTTCTCTACCTAATGTACTGGTAGGTTCTACTGTTCTCTACCCAATGCATTGGTAGGTTCTACTGTTCTCTACCTAATGTACTGGTAGGTTCTACTGTTCTCTACCCAATGCACTGGTAGGTTCTACTGTTCTCTACCCAATGTACTGGTAGGTTCTACTGTTCTCTACCTAATGTACTGGTAGGTTCTACTGTTCTCTACCCAATGCACTGGTAGGTTCTACTGTTCTCTACCCAATGTACTGGTAGGTTATACTGTTCTCTACCTAATGTACTGGTAGGTTATACTGTTCTCTACCTAATTTACTGGTAGGTTATACTGTTCTCTACCCAATGCATTGGTAGGTTCTACTGTTCTCTACCCAATGCACTGGTAGGTTATACTGTTCTCTACCCAATGTACTGGTAGGTTCTACTGTTCTCTACCCAATGTACTGGTAGGTTCTACTGTTCTCTACCTAATGTACTGGTAGGTTCTGTAGAACTGAGAACAGTAGAACCTGAACATATAGTAGAACCCCGATGTTCAGGTAGAAGAAGAAGTCAGCTCTCAGTAAACAGTCTCACCTGACCTCCTCTGCGTCATCAAACTGTCCAGGTACACAGCTGACCAGCGACATGACGTCACACAGAACCTATGAACAGAATCTTTAAACCAGAACTGATCCAGGAACCAAACCCGGTCCAAACTAGTCCAAACTGATCGAAACCTCGTCGGAGCAGCTTCTCACACGGCAGCGTGTTAAATTTACTTCCGGGTTTGAACACGTGACTACGGCGAGTGACGAGGGTGTTTAGCGAAATGTAGCTCAGTGAATGAGAATCAGAATCAGAACCTTTCATTGTAAGTATGTTTTCACATACAAAGAATTTGTCATGCCGGGTTGTGCAACAATAGACAATAACACTAGACAATCAACAACAATCAACATGTACTGGTAGGTTCTACTGTTCTCTACCCAATGTACTGGTAGGTTCTACTGTTCTCTACCCAATGTACTGGTAGGTTCTACTGTTCTCTACCCAATGCACTGGTAGGTTCTACTGTTCTCTACCCAATGCACTGGTAGGTTCTACTGTTCTCTACCCAATGTACTGGTAGGTTCTACTGTTCTCTACCTAATGTACTGGTAGGTTCTACTGTTCTCTACCCAATGCACTGGTAGGTTCTACTGTTCTCTACCCAATGCACTGGTAGGTTCTACTGTTCTCTACCTAATTTACTGGTAGGTTCTACTGTTCTTTACCCAATGCACTGGTAGGTTCTACTGTTCTCTACCTAATGTACTGGTAGGTTATACTGTTCTCTACCCAATGCATTGGTAGGTTCTACTGTTCTCTACCTAATGTACTGATAGGTTCTACTGTTCTCTACCTAATTTACTGGTAGGTTATACTGTTCTCTACCCAATGCATTGGTAGGTTCTACTGTTCTCTACCTAATGTACTGGTAGGTTCTACTGTTCTCTACCCAATGTACTGGTAGATTCTACTGTTCTCTATCCAATGTACTGGTAGGTTCTACTGTTCTCTACCTAATGTACTGGTAGGTTCTACTGTTCTCTACCCAATGCACTGGTAGGTTCTACTGTTCTCTACCCGATGCATTGGTAGGTTCTACTGTTCTCTACCCAATGCATTGGTAGGTTCTACTGTTCTCTACCTAATGTACTGGTAGGTTATACTGTTCTCTACCTAATGTACTGGTAGGTTCTACTGTTCTCTACCCAATGCATTGGTAGGTTCTACTGTTCTCTACCTAATGTACTGGTAGGTTCTACTGTTCTCTACCTAATGTACTGGTAGGTTCTACTGTTCTCTACCCAATGCACTGGTAGATTCTACTGTTCTCTACCCAATGTACTGGTAGGTTATACTGTTCTCTACCCAATGTACTGGTAGGTTCTACTGTTCTCTACCCAATGTACTGGTAGGTTCTACTGTTCTCTACCCAATGTACTGGTAGGTTCTACTGTTCTCTACCTAATGTACTGGTAGGTTCTACTGTTCTCTACCCAATGCACTGGTAGATTCTACTGTTCTCTACCCAATGTACTGGTAGGTTCTACTGTTCTCTACCTAATGTACTGGTAGGTTATACTGTTCTCTACCCAATGTACTGGTAGGTTCTACTGTTCTCTACCCAATGTACTGGTAGGTTCTACTGTTCTCTACCTAATGTACTGGTAGGTTCTGTAGAACTGAGAACAGTAGAACCTGAACATATAGTAGAACCCCGATGTTCAGGTAGAAGAAGAAGTCAGCTCTCAGTAAACAGTCTCACCTGACCTCCTCTGCGTCATCAAACTGTCCAGGTACACAGCTGACCAGCGACATGACGTCACACAGAACCTATGAACAGAATCTTTAAACCAGAACTGATCCAGGAACCAAACCCGGTCCAAACTAGTCCAAACTGATCGAAACCTCGTCGGAGCAGCTTCTCACACGGCAGCGTGTTAAATTTACTTCCGGGTTTGAACACGTGACTACGGCGAGTGACGAGGGTGTTTAGCGAAATGTAGCTCAGTGAATAAGAATCAGAATCAGAACCTTTCATTGTAAGTATGTTTTCACATACAAAGAATTTGTCATGGCGGGTTGTGCAACAATAGACAATAACACTAGACAATCAACAACAATCAACACAGTACGAGAATTAATAATAATAGTAATAATGCATTTAATTTATATAGCGCTTTTCATAATACTCAAAGACACTTCACATTAAGAATATAAATATAAGATAAAGTGCACAGGTAGGTATCAGTACTTTAACCAGTAAGTACGTTTAAAGTGACAAGTGTATTTAAGTGAGGAGTTATGTGTATTTAAAGTGTAGGTGATGGAGCAGTGGGAGGTGATGGAGCAGTGGGAGGTGATGGAGCAGTGGGAGGTGATGGAGCAGTGGGAGGTGATGGGGCAGTGGGAGGTGATGGGGCAGTGGGAGGTGATGGAGCAGTGGGAGGTGATGGAGCAGTGGGAGGTGATGGAGCAGTGGGAGGTGATGGAGCAGTGGGAGGTGATGGGGCAGTGGGAGGTGATGGGGCAGTGGGAGGTGATGGAGCAGTGGGAGGTGATGGGGCAGTGGGAGGTGATGGAGCAGTGGGAGGTGATGGAGCAGTGGGAGGTGATGGGGCAGTGGGAGGTGATGGAGCAGTGGGAGGTGATGGAGTACTTGGAGGTGATGGAGCAGTGGGAGGTGATGGAGCAGTGGGAGGTGATGGGGCAGTGGGAGGTGATGGAGCAGTGGGAGGTGATGGAGCTGATGGAGCAGTGGGAGGTGATGGGGCAGTGGGAGGTGATGGAGCAGTGGGAGGTGATGGGGCAGTGGGAGGTGATGGAGCTGATGGAGCAGTGGGAGGTGATGGGGCAGTGGGAGGTGATGGAGCAGTGGGAGGTGATGGAGCAGTGGGAGGTGATGGGGCAGTGGGAGGTGATGGAGCAGTGGGAGGTGATGGAGTACTTGGAGGTGATGGAGCAGTGGGAGGTGATGGAGCAGTGGGAGGTGATGGGGCAGTGGGAGGTGATGGAGCAGTGGGAGGTGATGGAGCTGATGGAGCAGTGGGAGGTGATGGGGCAGTGGGAGGTGATGGAGCAGTGGGAGGTGATGGGGCAGTGGGAGGTGATGGAGCTGATGGAGCAGTGGGAGGTGATGGGGCAGTGGGAGCTGATGGGGCAGTGGGAGGTGATGGGGCAGTGGGAGGTGATGGGGCAGTGGGAGGTGATGGGGCACTTGGAGGTGATGGAGCAGTGGGAGGTGATGGAGTGATGGAGCAGTGGAAGGTTAGCTTTAGGGGGGGAGGAGGAGGAGGAGGGAGGAGGGGAGGCGGGAGGAGGAGGAGGAGGAGGAGGAGGAGGGAGGAGGAGAAGAGGGAGGAGAGAGGAGGAGGAGAGGCGGGAGGCGGGAGGAGGAGGAGGGAGGAGGAGGAGGAGAGGAGGGAGGAGGAGGAGGGAGGAGGAGGAGGAGAGGAGGGAGGAGGAGGGGGAGAGGAGGGAGGAGGAGGAGGGAGGAGGAGGGGGAGAGGAGGAGGGAGGAGGAGGAGAGGAGGGAGGAGGAGGGGGAGAGGAGGGAGGAGGAGGAGGAGGAGGAGGGGGCTCAACAGCCAAATGAACAACTTGTGACAACGAGTCAAAGGAGAGATGTGAATATATTGACAGTAAATAAGGAGAGCTTTGTGTATTTCATGGCGTAAGAAGTTAACTACACATTCCAAGCAAAAGGGAGATCTGAGAAGATTTAAGTAATAGTAAAGAGAATATGTAAATATTCATGGCATAACTGGGATGGTGGTGCAGGAAGAGCTTAAAAACAGCACCAGGTAAACAAAGAGTCCACAGGAATAATCATACTGTTAATTATGCAATGCATTGAGTAATAATGTAAAGGTTTTCTTAACGGGTTAGAATATAAACCAGATATAATATGTGTTGAAGAAACGTGGCTTATGTGTGCATAAGAAGGGACAGAGAAGGTGTAATGGGGGAGGATGTGCTACCTTTAGGCAAGCAATGTCTTATCCAGAAAGAGAAAGAGGACAATACCTAGAATATGTAGCTGTTGAAGTGTGGGGTAGAGGAAGAAGGGCTGGTTGTGGTACATTTCTACAATCCGTGTCATCGATTGGAATTGGAAGCATCAGACTGAAGGGTCCTTTGGTGGTTTTAATGTGCATAGGACTCTCTGGGGAGGGGAACACTGTTAGGAATGTGTAGAGTAGGAAGTGGATGTAGTGGATTACCCCATTACTTCCTGTAGAGTAGGAAGTGGAAGTAGTGTATTACCCCTTTACTTCCTGTAGAGTAGGCAGTGGAAGTAGTGTATTACCCCATTACTTTATGTAGAGTAGGAAGTAGTGTATTACCCCATTACTTCCTGTAGAGTAGGAAGTGGAAGTAGTGTATTACCCCTTTACTTCCTGTAGAGTAGGAAGTGGAAGTAGTGTATTACCCCATTACTTCCTGTAGAGCAGGAAGTGGAAGTAGTGTATTACCCCATTACTTCCTGTAGAGCAGGAAGTTGAAGTAGTGTATTACCCCATTACTTCCTGTAGAGTAGGAAGTGGAAGTAGTGTATTACCCCATTACTTCCTGTAGAGTAGGAAGTAGTATATTACCACATTTCTTCCTGTAGAGTAGGAAGTGGAAGTAGTGTATTACCCCATTACTTCCTGTAGAGTAGGAAGTAGTATATTACCACATTTCGTCCTGTAGAGTAGGAAGTTGAAGTAGTGTATTACCCCATTACTTCCTGTAGAGTAGGAAGTGGAAGTAGTGTATTACCCCATTACTTCCTGTAGAGTAGTAAGTAGTATATTACCACATTTCTTCCTGTAGAGTAGGAAGTTGAAGTAGTGTATTACCCCATTACTTCATGTAGAGTAGGAAGTGGAAGTAGTGTATTACCCCATTACTTCCTGTAGAGTAGTAAGTAGTATATTACCACATTTCTTCCTGTAGAGTAGGAAGTTGAAGTAGTGTATTACCCCATTACTTCATGTAGAGTAGGAAATGGAAGTAGTGTATTACCCCATTACTTCCTGTAAAGTAGGAAATGGAAGTAGCGTATTACCCCATTACTTCCTGTAGAGTAGGAAATGGAAGTAGTGTATTACCCCATTACTTTATGTAGAGTAGGAAATAGTGTATTACCCCATTACTTCCTGTAGAGTAGGAAGTAGTGTATTACCCTATTACTTCCTGTAGATTAGGAAGTGGAAGTAGTGTATTACCCTATTACTTCCTGTAGAGTAGGAAGTGGAAGTAGTGTATTACCCCATTACTTCCTGTAGAGTAGGAAGTAGTGTATTACCCCTTTACTTCCTGTAGAGTAGGCAGTGGAAGTAGTGTATTACCCCATTACTTTATGTAGAGTAGGAAGTAGTGTATTACCCCATTACTTCCTGTAGAGCAGGAAGTGGAAGTAGTGTATTACCCCATTACTTCCTGTAGAGCAGGAAGTGGAAGTAGTGTATTACCCCATTACTTCCTGTAGAGCAGGAAGTGGAAGTAGTGTATTACCCCATTACTTCCTGTAGAGTAGGAAGTGGAAGTAGTGTATTACCCCATTACTTCCTGTAGAGTAGGAAGTAGTATATTACCACATTTCTTCCTGTAGAGTAGGAAGTGGAAGTAGTGTATTACCCCATTACTTCCTGTAGAGTAGGAAGTAGTATATTACCACATTTCTTCCTGTAGAGTAGGAAGTTGAAGTAGTGTATTACCCCATTACTTCCTGTAGAGTAGGAAGTGGAAGTAGTGTATTACCCTATTACTTCCTGTAGATTAGGAAGTGGAAGTAGTGTATTACCCTATTACTTCCTGTAGAGTAGGAAGTGGAAGTAGTGTATTACCCCATTACTTCCTGTAGAGTAGGAAGTAGTGTATTACCCCTTTACTTCCTGTAGAGTAGGCAGTGGAAGTAGTGTATTACCCCATTACTTTATGTAGAGTAGGAAGTAGTGTATTACCCCATTACTTCCTGTAGAGCAGGAAGTGGAAGTAGTGTATTACCCCATTACTTCCTGTAGAGCAGGAAGTGGAAGTAGTGTATTACCCCATTACTTCCTGTAGAGTAGGCAGTGGAAGTAGTGTATTACCCCATTACTTCATGTAGAGTAGGAAGTGGAAGTAGTGTATTACCCCATTACTTCTTGTAGAGTAGGAAGTGGAAGTAGTGTATTACCCCATTACTTCATGTAGAGTAGGAAGTAGTGTATTACCCCATTACTTCATGTAGAGTAGGAAGTAGTGTATTACCCCATTACTTCATGTAGAGTAGGAAGTAGTGTATTACCCCATTACTTCTTGTAGAGTAGGAAGTGGAAGTAGTTTGGGTTCAGAAGAGACAGCACAGAGGTTTGGAAAGGCTCAGTGGGAAACATTTAGAGAAATCAGCGAATCAAGGTTTAAAGATGTAGATAGAAAACAGGATATAGAAATATTGAATGAAAATGTGAGAGAAGCAATAATTGGAGCTGCCAATCAGACAATTTTAAGGAAAACCAGTACAACGAGGCGGAAGTTAGTTCCGTGGTGGAATGATGAGTGCAGTGAGGTAATAAAGAAAAGGGAATAAGGCTTTTAAGGTTTTATGAAACACCCTCAATTTAAAAAAAGGTAATAGAGTACAAGAGAATGCAAGCAGTGGTACGGAAAACTATCAAAGATTCTAAAAGGAAGTATTGGAGATCTTTTTGTAACACAATATAGAGAAGCACTTCAGTTAATCAAGTTTGGGGAATGATAAAGAAAATGAGTGGAGGAAAACGGGAGTAGGGTTATCCAGTATTGGAAAATAACGGAGTGGTGGCTATCAGTGACGAATCAAAGGCAGAAATGTTAGCTAAAGCGTTGATTGAGGTCCATAGTTCTGGTAATATGTCAGAGGAGGGTTTAAATGGAAGACATAGAACAAGGGAAGAACATAAAGAATGGTTGGAAACAGAAGAAGAGAGGGAAGATGCAAATAATGCTCCCTTCACTTTGGAAGAAATACAAAGGTCCCTCAGTAAACCAGGTCTAACTGCTCCAGGGAAAGATCATATTACATCATGTTGAACCTTAAAACAACACCTGTTGCAGGTAGAAATGAGGGAAATGCCATTGGAGTTGAGAAGAGTTCAGATAATGATGACATATTGGGTCAGTTTACAAGGACATAACAACCATCCAACAAACGGTGCAATTGAGCCATGCTGGGAACATGATAACACGCCAACAAAGAGCTTTGGTTGGGTCGCTAAGGAGAAGGCTAATTAGTTCTCCAGCTGTGGTTCTTCCAGCTGTTCCTCCATTGATCTGGGCCTCCTTGAACTGATGAGAGATGAACGTGGGGGAAACACTAAGATCTTCATACTTCAGGAGGAATTACCACAATGATATACAGATATATACAGATGGATCTGGTAGAACAGCAGCAGTAATCCCAGTCTGAGTGTGGGGAAAGACAGTGATGACCTATCTGTGGTTAGATGTGAGAGCACCTCTCTCCTCTTCTCTCTCTCCTTATGGATACATTTACATCTCTCCATTGCACCTTATTAACTCTGCTTCCTCCCCGGAGTCGTTGTGACTTCACGTCTCATAGGGTCCATTGGACCTGGAGGTGTCTGATGCTGATGAGCCGGCCTCCCATTGGCCCTGCTGATGCCCCGCCCCCCCTCCTCTCTACCTCCTTCTGTTTCATGGATTGGAGTTCCATTCATACATTGTCATATTCATGTAATGTGTTTATGTAACTCTGTAACTCTGTTCATCTGGTCACATGACATCTATTCATCTGTCCATCCGGGGAGAGGGATCCTCCTCTGTTGCTCTCCTGAAGGGTTCTTCACTTTTTTCCCTGTCAAAGGTTATTTTTGCGGAGTTTTTCCTGATCCGATGTGAGGTCAAAGGTCAGGGATGTCGTATGTGTACAGATTGTAAAGCTCTCTGAGGGGAGTTTGTAATTTGTGATATTGGGCTGTATAAAATAAACTGAATTGAATTAAATAGATGATGGCCATAGTTATAGCATCACAGTGGGTAGAGGACCTCAGGCCAGAGAGGTCATAGCATCAGATTCATAATGACCTATCTGTGTTTACATGTGAGATGATGGCCATAGGTATGGGGTTACAGTGGGTAGAGGACCTCAGGCCAGAGAGGTCATAGCATCAGATTCATAATGACCTATCTGTGTTTACATGTGAGATGATGGCCATAGGTATGGGGTTACAGTGGGTAGAGGACCTCAGGCCAGAGAGGTCATAGCATCAGATTCATGTGCGGTGCTAACAGGTTTGACATGTTGCCCCTCTAGAAGCAGAGAGGATTTACTGTATGAGATATTACAGCCACTGTTCAGAATCTATCACACATGGCTGTTCATTTAGTGTGGTCCATGTTGGAGTCGATGGCAATGGAAAACGGGCTTTGAAGGGTGGGAAAAATATTGTTAATGTAAATATAAGTAAGTCAGAAGCTAAAGTGGTGATTAAGGGACAAATCAAAAAGATATGGCCGAATGAATGGAAAGATGGAACAAAGGAAGATATCTGTTTATAATAAACCATTGGTTGTTATGACGAGGCTGAGGAATGCTGAGGAATGGTCATACTGGTCTTAATGGTTCCCTCTGTTATTAGAAAACAAGAGGAATGGCCATACTGGTCTTAATGGTTCCCTCTGTTATTAGAAAACTAGAGGAATGGCCATACTGGTCTTAATGGTTCCCTCTGTTATTAGAAAACAAGAGGAATGGCCATACTGGTCTTAATGGTTCCCTCTGTGTTATTAGAAAACTAGAGGAATGGTCATACTGGTCTTAATGGTTCCCTCTGTTATTATAAAACTAGAGGAATGGTCATACTGGTCTTAATGGTTCCCTCTGTTATTAGAAAACAAGAGGAATGGCCATACTGGTCTTAATGGTTCCCTCTGTTATTAGAAAACTAGAGGAATGGTCATACTGGTCTTAATGGTTCCCTCTGTTATTAGAAAACAAGAGGAATGGCCATACTGGTCTTAATGGTTCCCTCTGTTATTAGAAAACTAGAGGAATGGTCATACTGGTCTTAATGGTTCCCTCTGTTATTAGAAAACTAGAGGAATGGCCATACTGGTCTTAATGGTTCCCTCTGTTATTAGAAAACTAGAGGAATGGCCATACTGGTCTTAATGGTTCCCTCTGTGTTATTGTTCTGTCAGAGGTTCAAGTCAGTAAGAGACATTTTAATAAAGGGTCTAAGAGAGATCATAATAGTTATAATTAATGTACTAAAGACAATCTTTATAAAATTATTCTGGAATATTTACAGTCAACAAGACTAATGAATAGAATCTGAGAATTAACTTAATTTGTATGTTTGTTTGTTTGGTTGGTTTTAGTATAAGAGATGTAAAGTCCACACTCCGGATCAGATGGTGGCGGTAATGCACCCGGAAGCTGTTTGCCAACCACCATATAAGGTAAAGAAGAAGAAGAAGAAAGCTTTTATCTTGAAAACCCCGGACAGGAAGTCTCTTGTAGCAGAACAGCTTCCTGGTCGCAGCTTCGTGAAACGTGTTGTTAAGTTCTAAAGTCTGAATAAAGTTCTTTAAGATGTTTGGAGATCTGGAGCGGACCCCCCGGACTCTGCTGGTCTGCGAACGGTCCAGTTTCCTGGACGAGAAGAACCGGCTGAGCTCTCAAGTCGAGCAGCTGCACTTCAACTACAAGGTGAGTGAAATATACCACACAGATAATAACACACAGATAGTAACACACAGATAGTAACACACAGATAGTAACACACAGATAGTAACACACAGATAGTAACACACAGATAGTAACACACAGATAGTAACACACAGATAGTAACACACAGATAATAACACACAGATAATAACACACAGATAGTAACACAGATAATAACACACAGATAGTAACACACAGATAATAACACACAGATAATAACACACAGATAATAACACAGATAGTAACACACAGATAATAACACACAGATAGTAACACACAGATAGTAACACACAGATAATAACACACAGATAATAACACACAGATAATAACACAGATAGTAACACACAGATAGTAACACACAGATAGTAACACACAGATAGTAACACACAGATAATAACACACAGATAATAACACACAGATAGTAACACACAGATAGTAACACACAGATAGTAACACACAGATAGTAACACACAGATAATAACACACAGATAATAACACACAGATAGTAACACAGATAATAACACACAGATAGTAACACACAGATAATAACACACAGATAATAACACACAGATAATAACACAGATAGTAACACACAGATAATAACACACAGATAATAACACAGATAGTAACACACAGATAATAACACACAGATAATAACACACAGATAATAACACACAGATAATAACACAGATAGTAACACACAGATAATAACACACAGATAATAACACAGATAGTAACACACAGATAATAACACACAGATAATAACACACAGATAATAACACACAGATAATAACACACAGTTAGTAACACACAGATAATAACACACAGATAATAACACACAGATAATAACACACATATAGTAACACACAGATAATAACACACAGATAGTAACACACAGATAATAACACACAGATAATAACACACAGATAATAACACACAGATAATAACACACAGATAATAACACACAGATAGTAACACACAGATAATAACACACAGATAATAACACAGATAGTAACACACAGATAGTAACACACAGATAATAACACACAGATAATAACACACAGATAATAACACACAGTTAGTAACACACAGATAATAACACACAGTTAGTAACACACAGATAATAACACACACATAGTAACACACAGATAGTAACACGCAGATAATAACACACAGTTAGTAACACACAGATAATAACACAGATAGTAACACACAGATAATAACACACAGATAATAACACACAGATAATAACACACATATAGTAACACACAGATAATAACACACAGATAGTAACACACAGATAATAACACACAGATAATAACACACAGATAATAACACACAGATAATAACACACAGATAGTAACACACAGATAATAACACACAGATAATAACACAGATAGTAACACACAGATAGTAACACACAGATAATAACACACAGATAATAACACACAGATAATAACACACAGTTAGTAACACACAGATAATAACACACAGTTAGTAACACACAGATAATAACACACACATAGTAACACACAGATAGTAACACGCAGATAATAACACACAGTTAGTAACACACAGATAGTAACACACAGATAGTAACACACAGTTAGTAACACACAGATAATAACACACAGATAGTAACACACAGATAATAACACACACATAGTAACACACAGTTAGTAACACACAGATAATAACACACAGATAGTAACACACAGATAATAACACACACATAGTAACACACAGTTAGTAACACACAGATAATAACACATAGTAACACACAGATAATAACACACAGATAGTAACACACAGATAATAACACACACATAGTAACACACAGTTAGTAACACACAGATAATAACACACAAATAATAACACACAGTTAGTAACACACAGATAATAACACACAGTTAGTAACACACAGATAATAACACACAGATAGTAACACACAGTTAGTAACACACAGATAGTAACACACAGATAGTAACACACAGATAATAACACACAGATAGTAACACACAGATAATAACACACAGATAGTAACACACAGATAATAACACACAGATAGTAACACACAGATAGTAACACACAGATAGTAACACACAGATAATAACACACAGATAATAACACACAGATAATAACACACAGATAGTAACACACAGATAATAACACACAGATAATAACACACAGATAATAACACACAGATAGTAACACACAGATAATAACACACAGATAGTAACACACAGATAGTAACACACAGATAATAACACACAGATAGTAACACACAGATAATAACACACAGATAATAACACACAGATAATAACACACAGATAATAACACACAGATAGTAACACACAGTTAGTAACACACAGATAATAACACACAGATAGTAACACACAGTTAGTAACACACAGATAATAACACACAGATAATAACACACAGATAATAACACACAGATAATAACACACAGATAGTAACACACAGATAGTAACACACAGATAATAACACACAGATAATAACACACAGATAATAACACACAGATAGTAACACACAGATAGTAACACACAGATAATAACACACAGATAATAACACACAGATAATAACACACAGATAGTAACACACAGATAGTAACACACAGATAGTCACACCAAAATAATGACACATAGATAGTCACACCAAAATAATGACACATAGATAATAACACAGATCACTACCGGGTTTACACTTGGAGGGCACGGACCTTCAGAATAAAAGCATCCTGTTCCTAATGATCGAGTCAGGTTTATTTATTGGTAAATATAACCAGGGCTTTAGACATTATTACATGAACAGTTATAAAGAAAATATGATCAGATTCATAATAAAACGAAATAGCAGAAATCAATAAACACAAATGTATCGTGTCATATTTCTTACTGTGAAAGGGGATTTTCTAATATAAATAATATTAGAAAGCACAACAATTAACCTGTGCTGTGTACACACTAAGTCATGAAATGAAAATATATAAACAACAAATGTTATTCACCTGTGGAATTAGTATTCAGTTCTGTAATTAGCCCCATTCTTTTACCTGTGCAGGTGTCCATGCTGCTGCCTGAGTGTAGCTCCGCCCCCTCTCACCTGGAAGCTGTATTTAACAGTATCAACAGTTTCTACCTGATCAGGAAGCTGCCCATACACGAGCTGCTGGACAAGCACTTCCTGGAGACTGCTGTGCACCAGGGTAACACCTGTCCACGCACACACCTGTATACCCACCTGAGACACACCTGTGACGCACCTGTACACGCACACACTTGTAAATATACCTGACACACACCTGTACACACACACACACACCAGGGTTGCTACACAATAGCTGATGTAAACTCTGGGCAGATAGAAAAGTCTACACTTAACCACGAGGTATTCAAGGTCAGCAGAGCAGTGGCTCTCGATTAGAGCAGTGTCCGTGCACCAAGCTTTGTTTATAGTGCACAGGCCCCGCCTCTTTATATAAGTGCACAGGCCCCGCCTCTTTATATAAGTGCACAGGCCCCGCCTCTTTATATAAGTGCACAGGCCCCGCCTCTGGTCTTACCGGAGTCGTCTGCCGTCCTATCTGCCCTGAGCATGTGGCGTCCCGTTAGCTCAATGGCGCTATCGGGAACGCCGCTGTTGAGCCATGTTTCCGTAAAAAAACTGATGTTGCAGTCCATAATCCTTCTCTGAGTGATGATCCGCAGTTCATCCATCAGATGCTGGTTAGAGACAGCCAATGTGGAGTTAGCCTTAGCCTAGCCCTTAGCCCTCCTCTCTTCCCCCGCCTCTGTTTACGATCTCGGCGCCGCCTGTGAGCCCTTCCAGCCACCGGAGCTGGATCGGTAGTCTCCGGTGTTTTGGCGACCTCAGGAATGAACCGGAGATTGCCGATTATAATTGTCCTAATTGCGAAAATGAATATCCAGAAGTTCTTGTCGGCTGTATGAAGTTAATGCAAGACTGAACTGTGTGAACAGACTTGAGACTAATAGGCATATAAATACTAACTTTCAAAGTATGGAGAGACGCAGAGCCTCGCGTTGTGCACGCGTTGCCATCTTGTCAACTTAACACCTGCACACACACCTGTACACACACCTGTACACCCACACATCTGTAAACCCACCTGACACACACCTGTACATTCCTGTAAATATATATATATATATATATATATATATATATATATATATATATACATATATATATACAGTATATGAACCAGCTGTGTGTCTCTATGCAGGACGTGTCTCTGGACTGTCCTACGGGACGAGGATAGACGAGGACAACTGTGTCGCTCTGATGCCAAACGGTAACAACTCTCATAAGATGGCCCTCTCTGTCCCGACCGTGTGGTGTTTTGTTCCGTTGCTAAATGTTTGTATGAAAATTGTTTGTCTTCATCTGTCTACATCGGAACAAGTACAAGCTACACAACACTCTGGATGCTGCAAAAGCAGAAACTATCAAGGAGCTGGGATTACTCCGCTGGCCTGCTGCTCCTCCCCCGCCCAGCCATACCATCCATTATCACGGCCAATGTGCGATCCCTGGACCTTAAACTGGATCACATAAGACTGCTGAGGACAGCACCGCCAGATGTGAGGATATGCCGTGTGCTTCTGTTCACGGAAACATGGCTGAATGACAACATCTCCGACTCCGCTGTGCAACTCGAGCAGCTAACATGCTACCGAGCAGACAGAGCCCTTGTTAGTAGGAAAGACTCTCACTGGAGGAGTATGTGTTTAGGTCCGTGATGCATGGTGTCTAAACACTGCTCACCGCTGGTGGAGTTAGTGCAGCACTTTGTGAACTGTATCAGGCCATCAGTGAACAACAGACAGCTCACCTTAAGGCTAAAACTCAAACTACACCAAGAGGGGAAACATTTTGGATCTGGTCTACGCTACTCACAAAGGAACGTACAAGGCCTCCCTCCTACCCCACATTGGACTCTCTGACCACATCACCATCATGGTGACATGTATGACACCCGCAGAGTGACCACGATGGTGACATGTAAGGAGCTTGTAGTACCATATTGCCCCACTAGAGAGCTGCGCTCACTAAATGCGGGGCTACTTGTGGTTCCTAGAGTCCTAAAAAGTAGGATGGGAGCCAGAGCCTTCAGTTATCAAGCTCCTCTTTTATGGAACCAGCTTCCACTTTCAGTCCTGGAGGCAGACACAGTCACCTCATTCAAGAATAGACTTAAGACTTTCCTCTTTAATAGTGCTTATAGTTAGGGCTGAATCAGGTTTGCCCTGGTCCAGCCCCTTGATATGCTGCTATAGGCTTATAGGCTGCTGGGGGATGTTTTAGGATACACTGAGCACCTATCTCCTCTTCTCTCTCTCCTTATGGATGAATTTACATCTCTCCATTGCACCTTATTAACTCTGCTTCCTCCCCGGAGTCGTTGTGACTTCACGTCTCATAGGGTCCATTGGACCTGGAGGTGTCTGATGCTGGTGAACCGGCCTCCCATTGGCCCTGCTGATGCCCCGCCCCCCCTCCTCTCTACCTCCTTCTGTTTCATGGATTGGAGTTCCATTCATACATTGTCATATTCACGTAATGTGTTTATGTAACTCTGTAACTCTGTTCATCTGGTCACATGACATCTATTCTTCTGTCCATCCGGGGAGAGGGATCCTCCTCTGTTGCTCTCCTGAAGGTTTCTTCCCTTTTTTCCCTGTCAAAGGTTATTTTTGGGGAGTTTTTCCTGTTCTGATGTGAGGTCAAAGGTCAGGGATGTCGTATGTGTACAGATTGTAAAGCCCTCTGAGGAGAGTTTGTAATTTGTGATATTGGGCTGTATAAAATAAACTGAATTAAATTGAATTGAATGTATGACACCCACAGAGTGACCATGATGGTGACATGTATGACACCTGACACCTGTCTCCCGTCTGCAGGTCACCTGTCTCTCTCTCTGGATAAAGACTCCTTTGAGGTGTTGGGAGTTGAAGGAAAACCATCCAGATTCAACCAGCGAACGAACAGCAGATTTGGTTTGTTTATTATGAAACAGTTTGTGTACCTGCTACAAACATGTATGAATAAAAACTATTACTCACATATATATATTATTACAGTAGTATCTGTAGACTTGACTGACAGCAGCATGGCTCCTGGTGGGCGGGGCTACCAGAGACTCGTCACAGGTCTGAAGTCACGACTCCAGCTGAAGACCGACTTCCTGCTGTCACATCCTCCAGGTGAGACACACCTGTGTTTGTTACCCAGCACTGAAATATCCCACGAACTGGAATGCCTAACGTCAACTTTGTCAGCGTCTCGGACGTAAGTTATTACCCATAACCCTCTGCTTTCTGTTCTGTAGGGTGCGGAGCCTCTCTGCATGCCTTCCTGTCACGTTATGATTGGTCGGAGCACAAACCTGAGATCAGAAGCCACACCCTGACAGACCTGTCCAGTCCCCTGCTAACCTCTGACCTGCAGTCATGTGATCCCCGCCGCCTGCTGGAGTGGCTCGGGGCCGTGGATGCCCACGTCAGCTGGTGAGACGGTGAACGCCATGACTACGTGAGTCTTATTCTACCTGGCGTGGCCAAGCTTTCACTCTTCTTCTGTGGTTTCAGTGAGAACTCGTCCAGCAGCTTCCTGTCCTCACTGGTTTGTCCTGAGCCAAGGACCAGGTTGAGTCAAGCTCTGAGTGTCTCCGTCTGCGGACTGCTGCGTCCTCAAGACGTCCAACAACTCATCCAGCAGATCAGGTCAGCTGACCTCTGACCAGCAGACATTTAGAGGGACCACTCAGGGATCAATCAGGGACCACTCAGGGATCAATCAGGAACCACTAAGGGATCAATCAGGAACCACTCAGGGATCAATCAGGAACCACTCAGGGATCAATCAGGAACCACTAAGGGAGTAATCAGGGACCACTAAGGGATCAATCAGGAACCACTCAGGGATCAATCAGGAACCACTAAGGGAGTAATCAGGGACCACTAAGGGAGTAATCAGGGACCACTAAGGGAGTAATCAGGGACCACTAAGGGATCAATCAGGGACCACTAAGGGAGTAATCAGGAACCACTAAGGGATCAATCAGGGACCACTAAGGGAGTAATCAGGAACCACTCAGGGATCAATCAGGAACCACTAAGGGATCAATCAGGAACCACTCAGGGATCAATCAGGAACCACTAAGGGAGTAATCAGGGACCACTAAGGGAGTAATCAGGAACCACTAAGGGATCAATCAGGAACCACTCAGGGATCAATCAGGAACCACTAAGGGAGTAATCAGGGACCACTAAGGGAGTAATCAGGGACCACTAAGGGAGTAATCAGGGACCACTAAGGGATCAATCAGGGACCACTAAGGGAGTAATCAGGAACCACTAAGGGATCAATCAGGGACCACTAAGGGAGTAATCAGGAACCACTCAGGGATCAATCAGGAACCACTAAGGGATCAATCAGGAACCACTCAGGGATCAATCAGGAACCACTCAGGGATCAATCAGGAACCACTAAGGGAGTAATCAGGAACCACTAAGGGATCAATCAGGAACCACTCAGGGATCAATCAGGAACCACTCAGGGATCAATCAGGGACCACTAAGGGAGTAATCAGGGACCACTAAGGGAGTAATCAGGGACCACTAAGGGATCAATCAGGAACCACTAAGGGAGTAATCAGGGACCACTAAGGGAGTAATCAGGGACCACTAAGGGATCAATCAGGAACCACTCAGGGAGTAATCAGGGACCACTAAGGGAGTAATCAGGGACCACTAAGGGAGTAATCAGGGACCACTAAGGGATCAATCAGGGACCACTAAGGGAGTAATCAGGAACCACTAAGGGATCAATCAGGGACCACTAAGGGAGTAATCAGGAACCACTCAGGGATCAATCAGGAACCACTAAGGGAGTAATCAGGGACCACTAAGGGATCAATCAGGAACCACTCAGGGAGTAATCAGGGACCACTAAGGGAGTAATCAGGGACCACTAAGGGAGTAATCAGGGACCACTAAGGGATCAATCAGGAACCACTCAGGGAGTAATCAGGGACCACTAAGGGATCAATCAGGGACCACTAAGGGAGTAATCAGGAACCACTCAGGGATCAATCAGGAACCACTAAGGGAGTAATCAGGGACCACTAAGGGAGTAATCAGGGACCACTAAGGGAGTAATCAGGGACCACTAAGGGATCAATCAGGGACCACTAAGGGAGTAATCAGGGACCACTAAGGGATCAATCAGGGACCACTAAGGGAGTAATCAGGGACCAGTATATCAGTATATAGCACTGACTTCAACAGGAAAGCCCTGCAGTGCATAGTGAACACAGCTCGACGCATCATCGGTGCGGATCCCCGCTCACGGCCTGCCCTAGTCCATGTGTCCTTGAGCAAGACACTTAACCCTGAACTCTTCTACAGTGCGTGAGTCTGCTCAATGAAATGTGATGTCAGCAGCGTCAGTCAGCCCTCCTGTGAAGCGTCATAGCCTCTAGAATGAGATCCTCCCCCAACATGAGATTGACAGGACTGTTAAGCCAACCAGAAACGTACCCCACGTGGGTCCAACGGCAAGGCACAGGAAGTGTATCATCTTTATCAAAGGAAATTCATATTTCATCTACAATCACTATCAAAACTATTTTTGGATGGATGGCAGTGTTGTTGATGTAATGAAAGAAGAAATGAAAGATATCTTGTGAATCCGTAGGTTTACAGAGAGCTGGCGTGTTTGCCTGTAGCATATTGCTAACAACAACACGAGCCACAAGACTTTTGACCTGTTTGGAGCACAAACGGGTTACATATTATTGTTTATTTTGATAGGTCACATTACTATATTGTTCCGTGATTAGACATCATTTGATCATTTGATAAAAAGGGGACCAATCAGGGATCATTAAGGGAGTAGAATGGACTTATGACGTAGTATTTCTAGCATTACCATTACTGCTATACTTCTAGTACAGTGGATCTCAATGTGAAGGCACTCCAGGGGGTACGTGAGATTTAATATATAAAATGAGCATCCGTTAAAATATTCTTTAGAAAGTTATTTAATAAATATTCAATAACATAGGGGTGTACGTTCAGAAAATGTATATATTCTATATTAAACCAGACACTGTGTACTCCGTCTCCTCACCTGCAGGTGTTACCTGGAGCAACCTCGGTTGGAGAACTGGGTGTCGCTGACGGTTCATGGTTTTGTTGATAGTCCGGTATCGTGGGGGGGCGAAGAACACGGAGTCCTGAGAGGAGGAGACAACTTCTACAGTCTGCTGATGTTCCACGACCACACCTACCAGCTCCACCTGGCTACGGGAGCCCACGATACCTGTCCCCCATGACACCTGTCCCCCATGACACCTGTCCCCCATGACACCTGTCCCCCATGACACCTGTCCCCCATGACACCTGTCCTCCATGACACCTGTCCCCCATGACACCTGTCCCCCATGACACTTGTCCCCCATGACACCTGTCCCCATGACACCTGTCCCCCATTACACCTGTCCCCCATGACACCTGTCCCCCATGACACCTGTCCCCATTACACCTGTCCCCCATGTCACCTGTCCTCCATGACACCTGTCCCCCATGACACCTGTCCCCCATGACACTTGTCCCCCATGACACCTGTCCCCATGACACCTGTCCCCCATTACACCTGTCCCCCATGACACCTGTCCCCATTACACCTGTCCCCCATGACACCTGTCCTCCATGACACCTGTCCCCCATGACACCTGTCCTCCATGACACCTGTCCTCCATGACACCTGTCCCCCATGACACCTGTCCCCCATTACACCTGTCCCCCATTACACCTGTCCCCCATGACACCTGTCCCCATTACACCTGTCCCCCATGACACCTGTCCTCCATGACACCTGTCCCCCATGACACCTGTCCCCCATGACACCTGTCCTCCATGACACCTGTCCCCCATGACACCTGTCCTCCATGACACCTGTCCCCATTACCCCTGTCCCCCACGACACCTGTCCCCCATTACACCTGTCCTCCATGACACCTGTCCCCCATGACACCTGTCCTCCATGACACCTGTCCCCATTACCCCTGTCCCCCATGACACCTGTCCCCATGACACCTGTCCTCCATGACACCTGTCCCCATTACACCTGTCCCCCATGACACCTGTCCCAATTACACCTGTCCCCATGACACCTGTCCCCATTACACCTGTCCCCATTACACCTGTCCTCCATGACACCTGTCCCCATGACACCTGTCCTCCATGACACCTGTCCCCATTACACCTGTCCCCCATGACACCTGTCCCAATTACACCTGTCCCCATTACACCTGTCCTCCATGACACCTGTCCCCCATGACACCTGTCCCCATTACACCTGTCCCCCATGACACCTGTCCCAATTACACCTGTCCTCCATGACACCTGTCCCCATGACACCTGTCCTCCATGACACCTGTCCTCCATGACACCTGTCCCCATTACACCTATCCCCCATGACACCTGTCCCCATTACACTTGTCCCCCATGACACCTGTCCCCATTACACCTGTCCTCCATGACACCTGTCCCCATGACACCTGTCCCCCATTACACCTGTCCCCATGACACCTGTCCTCCATGACACCTGTCCCCCATGACACCTGTCCCCCATGACACCTGTCCCCATTACACCTGTCCCCCATGACACCTGTCCCCATTACACCTGTCCTCCACGATACCTGTCCCCCATGACACCTGTCCCCCATGACACCTGTCCCCATTACACCTGTCCCCATTACACCTGTCCTCCACGATACCTGTCCCCCATGACACCTGTCCCCCATGACACCTGTCCCCATTACACCTGTCCTCCACGATACCTGTCCCCATTACACCTGTCCTCCACGATACCTGTCCCCATTACACCTGTCCTCCACGATACCTGTCCCCATTACACCTGTCCCCCATGACACCTGTCCCCATTACACCTGTCCTCCATGACACCTGTCCCCATGACACCTGTCCTCCATGACACCTGTCCTCCATGACACCTGTCCCCATTACACCTATCCCCCATGACACCTGTCCCCATTACACTTGTCCCCCATGACACCTGTCCCCATTACACCTGTCCTCCATGACACCTGTCCCCATGACACCTGTCCCCCATTACACCTGTCCCCATGACACCTGTCCTCCATGACACCTGTCCCCCATGACACCTGTCCCCCATGACACCTGTCCCCATTACACCTGTCCCCCATGACACCTGTCCCCATTACACCTGTCCTCCACGATACCTGTCCCCCATGACACCTGTCCCCCATGACACCTGTCCCCATTACACCTGTCCCCATTACACCTGTCCTCCACGATACCTGTCCCCCATGACACCTGTCCCCCATGACACCTGTCCCCATTACACCTGTCCTCCATGACACCTGTCCCCATGACACCTGTCCCCATTACACCTGTCCTCCATGACACCTGTCCCCATTACCCCTGTCCCCCATGACACCTGTCCCCCATGACACCTGTCCCCATTACACCTGTCCTCCACGATACCTGTCCCCATTACACCTGTCCTCCACGATACCTGTCCCCATTACACCTGTCCTCCACGATACCTGTCCCCATTACACCTGTCCTCCACGATACCTGTCCCCATTACACCTGTCCTCCACGATACCTGTCCCCATGACACCTGTCCCCATGACACCTGTCCCCATTACACCTGTCCTCCATGACACGTCCTCCGCGACCAAACCTACCACCTGGCTCCAGGAGCCCACAGCACCTGTCCTCCACGATGATGTCATCAAGTAAATATTTGTGATTGTGACCTGATTGGTTTCATTATTTAAGAAAACTTGTTATTTTTTCATTTGTTTGTGTAAATAACTTTAAAAGAAAATCTAATTTTTTGTATTAACATTTTTCTCATTTGTATAAAATAAAATGTTATTCATCTAAATGGTTAAAAATGATTACCCTATCTACGAACCTGTTGCGACACTGATTGGCTGCATGAAAAAACATTTCATTCATTTAAATGAAACACAGATTGACTGAGGAGGTTTATTTTACACAAGATAAATTGTTTGAGGATCACATCCTGTACTCTGGATCACAGTTCAGTCAGCTGATGTACGATCACATGACTCACAAGCCACGCCCACACAATGCAGCATCAGTCTCCTCTCTGTGGACTCGTATCTGTCAAACACCGCAGGAACATGGTCAGAGTTAGTTTATATCTCGTTTCCTGATTATTCCTCCTGGCAGAATCCATCAGACATGTCTGGGACAAGGTCAAAGGTCACCTCCATTTCAAGGAACAGTCCAACATGTTATAAATTCTCAGGTTTGAGTTTCATGCCTGTCCAGTACAGACAAAGGTCCCGGGACTGTTAGCCTAGCTTAGCAGAAAGACTGGAAGCAGGGGGGAGCTGCTAGCTTAGAACGGGTCATTGTCTTCTTCAGCAGAACTCAGAACTCCTCAACAGGTCCCGTATACAGTAAACCCAGGAGCTGTAGAACCCTGAGAAGGTCTAGTCAGCTTCTTCTCAATGCCCCGCTTTGGTGGCCTGGCAGAACAACACACATTAAAACATAAACCATTTTATTGTAAGTCTGTGATAGTCGACCCCATGTGTCCTGATGCTACCACCTAACAAAAAGCTTTTAAAGCTCAACAGCAGAGGATCCAGGATGGAACCCTGTGGAACCCCACAGGTGTGTAAACATCTGACTGGAGGACAACAAGAGGGTACAGAAATGTGTCGTCATCATTCTGCTGAAATTATAACTTAAATGTTTACAACAAAAGGAGGGAACGTTCAGTGTTTCCTGTCCAGCTCAGAGCTGTTGAGTCAGAGGAGCTGTGCCAAGTCCTGGTCCAGGTTCTAGCAGAGCTCTGTGCTCCTCTGCAGGCACTGCAGGATGGAGTCGGTTCCCTGCAAAGAGCCCCAAACCCTCTTCAGGGCTTCACACTCCCGCTCGTTAGCTTGTTCCAGAGCACTGCGACTGGTGTTCCTCATTAGGGCTTTAGACTCCCGCAGAACCTGCAGGACAGGAAGTGGAACCATCATCAGGAACGACGACCTGATACTTACAATCCAAACAAATGTTACAGTGTGTGTATGTATATTATATAATGCAGTGTGTTTGGGACTGACCTGTGGGTCGACCGCCACCAGTTCTTTAACTCGCAGCATCACTTCCTGTGTGAAGGTTCCCGGCCAGAGAACCTGAGACACCAACCCTTTAGAACACGCCTCCTGAGCCGTCAACTTCCTGCCACTCAGAAGCAGCTCGTTAGCCTGAAACGGAACACTTAACTTAGCTGAAGTGGTATGCTAATGTAGAGTAAGGTAGGGGAAGTGGTAATGAGGCAGTAAGGTAGAGGAAGTGGTAATGTTACTGTACAGTAAGGTAGAGGAAGTGGTGTGTTAATGAGGCAGTAAGGTAGAGGAAGTGGTCTGTTAATGAGGCATTAAGGTAGAGGAAGTGGTGTGTTAATGAGGCATTAAGGTAGAGGAAGTGGTGTGTTAATTAGGCAGTAAGGTAGAGGAAGTAGTCTGTTAATGAGGCATTAAGGTAGAGGAAGTGGTCTGTTAATGAGGCATTAAGGTAGAGGAAGTGGTGTGTTAATTAGGCAGTAAGGTAGAGGAAGTGGTATGTTAATGAGGCAGTAAGGTAGAGGAAGTGCTCTGTTAATGAGGCAGTAAGGTAGAGGAAGTGGTGTGTTAATTAGGCAGTAAGGTAGAGGAAGTGGTATGTTAATGAGGCAGTAAGGTAGAGGAAGTGGTGTGTTAATGAGGCAGGAAGGTAGAGGAAGTGGAGTGGTAATGAGGCATTAAGGTAGAGGAAGTGGTATGTTAATGAGGCATTAAGGTAGAGGAAGTGGTATGTTAATGAGGCAGTAAGGTAGAGGAAGTGGTATGTTAATGAGGCAGTAAGGTAGAGGAAGTGCTCTGTTAATGAGGCAGTAAGGTAGAGGAAGTGGTGTGTTAATTAGGCAGTAAGGTAGAGGAAGTGGTATGTTAATGAGGCAGTAAGGTAGAGGAAGTGGTGTGTTAATGAGGCAGGAAGGTAGAGGAAGTGGAGTGGTAATGAGGCAGTAAGGTAGGGGAACTGGTAATGAGGCAGTAAGGTAGAGGAAGTGGAGTGGTAATGAGGCAGTAAGGTAGGGGAAGTGGTAATGAGGCAGTAAGGTAGAGGAAGTGGAGTGGTAATGAGGCAGTACGGTAGAGGAAGTGGTGTGTTAATGAGGCAGTAAGGTAGAGGAAGTGGTAATGTTACTGTACAGTAAGGTATAGGAAGTGGTATGTTAATGAGGCAGTAAGGTAGAGGAAGTGGAGTGGTAATGAGGCAGTAAGGTAGAGGAAGTGGAGTGTTAATGAGGCATTAAGGTAGAGGAAGTGGAGTGGTAATGAGGCAGTAAGGTAGAGGAAGTGGAGTGGTAATGAGGCAGTAAGGTAGAGGAAGTGGAGTGGTAATGAGGCAGTAAGGTAGAGGAAGTGGAGTGGTAATGAGGCAGTAAGGTAGAGGAAGTGGTGTGTTAATGAGGCATTAAGGTAGAGGAAGTGGTATGTTAATGAGGCAGTAAGGTAGAGGAAGTGGTCTGTTAATGAGGCATTAAGGTAGAGGAAGTGGTGTGTTAATGTACAGTAAGGTAGGGGAAGTGGAGTGTTAATGAGGCATTAAGGTAGAGGAAGTGGTGTGTTAATATACAGTAAGGTAGGGGAAGTGGAGTGGTAATGAGGCAGTAAGGTAGAGGAAGTGGTGTGTTAATGAGGCAGTAAGGTAGAGGAAGTGGTAATGTTACTGTACAGTAAGGTAGAGGAAGTGGTGTGTTAATGTACAGTAAGGTAGAGGAAGTGGAGTGGTAATGAGGCAGTAAGGTAGAGGAAGTGGTGTGTTAATGAGGCAGTAAGGTAGAGGAAGTGGTAATGTTACTGTACAGTAAGGTAGGGGAAGTGGAGTGGTAATGAGGCAGTAAGGTAGAGGAAGTGGTGTGTTAATGAGGCAGTAAGGTAGAGGAAGTGGTAATGTTAATGTACAGTAAGGTAGGGGAAGTGGAGTGGTAATGAGGCAGTAAGGTAGAGGAAGTGGTGTGTTAATGAGGCATTAAGGTAGAGGAAGTGGTGTGTTAATTAGGCATTAAGGTAGAGGAAGTGGTGTGTTAATTAGGCAGTAAGGTAGAGGAAGTGGTCTGTTAATGAGGCAGTAAGGTAGAGGAAGTGGTGTGTTAATTAGGCATTAAGGTAGAGGAAGTGGTCTGTTAATGAGGCAGTAAGGTAGAGGAAGTGGTGTGTTAATTAGGCATTAAGGTAGAGGAAGTGGTATGTTAATGAGGCAGTAAGGTAGAGGAAGTGGTGTGTTAATTAGGCATTAAGGTAGAGGAAGTGGTATGTTAATGAGGCAGTAAGGTAGAGGAAGTGGTGTGTTAATGAGGCAGTAAGGTAGAGGAAGTGGTGTGTTAATGAGGCAGTAAGGTAGAGGAAGTGGTGTGTTAATGAGGCAGTAAGGTAGAGGAAGTGGTGTGTTAATGAGGCAGTAAGGTAGAGGAAGTGGTGGACTGACCGAGGCGAGGCCCATGATCCGGGGGAAGGTGAAGGATGAGCATGCGTCTGGCGTCTGGCCGTAGGACGCGTATGGCGTCTGGAACCAGGCCTTTTCATTGGCCCACACCACGTCGCAGAGGGGCAGGATGGCAGCACCAAGGCCGTGCGCAGGTCCATTAACTGCCGCCACGATCGGCTTCCTGAACTGGATGAAGGTGTTGACGAAGGTCCTGAGGAAGAGGAGACAGAGGCCAGATGTTACACTGACAGCATCCTGATATATCAGACAGGGCCAGGGCTTGCTTTTTACCTGATGGTTTCAGCCATCTTGATGCTCTCCTTTTTCCTGTCCTCTGTCAGCCGTCTGATGAAGTACAGGAAGTCCAGGCCGCAGCAGAAGACGCTTCCAACGGCGCCGAGTAACACCAGCTTACTGTCATCTGATGCTGCTGTGGCCATTGCACTCTGGATCTCCTTCATCACCTGACCAGGAGGAACACATACTTAAAGTGTGTGGTCTAGCCTCTGGGAGCGTGGCCTCAGATCAGTTTTGAGTGTTTATTTTGGGTGTGTGGTCTAGCCTCTGGGAGCGTGGCCTCAGATCAGTTTTGAGTGTTTATTTTGGGTGTGTGGTCTAGCCTCTGGAGGCGTGGCTTTACCTCAGCTTTTTTAGCTTATTTTAGGGTGTGGTCTATACTCTAGAGGCATGTTTATTTTCGGGTTGCGTGGCTTTACATCCGCGTTAAGAGTTTATGTCAGGGGTGTGGTCTAGCCTCTGGGGGCGTGGCCTCATCCGGTTTGAGTGTTTTGAGTGTGTGGTTTGGTCAGTGGGGGTGTAGCCTCATCAGTTTGTGATTATTTTGGGTTGTGGTCTAGCATATAGGGGAGTGGCCTCAATCGGTTGAGTGTGTAATTCTGGGGTTGCGGTCTAGCATGTGGGGGCGTGGCCTCACCTCAGGATTGAGCGTGTTGTTCTCGGAGCTCTTGGTTGACAGCAGGATGTGAGTGAAGCCATCTTGTTTCTTCACCACAATGTCCCGGTAACGGTAAGCACTCTCCGTTTGACGTACACTGAACCTCAGACGTTTGTCGAAAGCAGAACGTTCCTCCAGACGCCTCTTCCCCGTTGCCCCGGTAACAGCACTCTGCACACCTGACATCCCATTGGCACCGACAGCCTCCATCAACGCTGCGTTACCTGGAGGAGACAGGAGGTTAGTTTATGTCATTTTCATACCTGCAAACTCATAAGGGTTGAAAAAGATGACACCGGGGGAGATTTTATTAAACAAACTTCACATTTGGTCGCCACATCACATCCACATCATTTGATGAAAGCTTTTATAACTACGGTCTTTTGATTGTTCTGATCAATATTCTGAACTCATCTGATTAAGAACATAGTACGATAATACTAATAAACATTTTGGACAGAACCAATACAGGGTTGAGGTTTTAGTAAACAACAAACATTTGAAGGACCTCCGACTACTTCAGTGTTCAGGCCCTAATAATAATAATAATGATAATAATAATAACCAATATACATTTTCATTGTATACAATATGGTTAAAGTCATTCATGAACCAACTTCCTTTTCTTAGCCTGAACAAGTCCTTCAAGGACTCGTTTGTGCTGCGTAGCCATAAGTCTTTTCAGCCTCTACCTCCTGCTTCCTTTCCTCTGCAGCAGTAGATGAGCTGACATTCAAGCTAACCCGAACCCCCCCAATGAAGACGCTGTAGACATCTTAACGCTGATGCCTTCTTCTCGCTAAGACCTCCTGAATCATTCAGGGCAAGCTGGGAGGTCACAACCGTGGTAGTTATTTAAACTCTACAGTCTCTGAAACTGCACTATGATTGTGGGACAAATAAATGTGATTAGATAAAAACTATCGCTGCTGGGAGTTGGTTGATTTGAAATGTTTCAGTTGCATGTTCTATATAGTTTAAAAGAATAAAAACAGAGAAATGGATCCCTACTTTCCCTGAAACACAACGTGCATCCCCACCCTCCCGTTAGACCTTACCTGTGCCACTGAGGGAGCGCATGGCAGCAGGTGTGACAGGTACTCGAGGCGGATGCAGGGGGTTTTGACCGCGGGGTCTGGTCCCCATGCGGGCCCTCTCCTCTCCAGGTCCCAACTGGACCCCTGCGGGTTTCTCCAGCAAGGCGACCTCAGGTGGGACCAGGTGAGCGTCCTGAGCTCCTGCCTCCAGACTGTGAGCCGCCTCGCTGGGGGAGTCCTCCGAGTCCAGACGGCTGTTCATCGGACTCTTCGGGACCAGGATCTTGATGCCGGTCTTGGACAGGTCTACGCTGCGGCGGGCCGAGCCGGCCGGAGACGCCGACATGAGAATGCTGGTGAACCGGCCGACAGAGTGCTGCTGCGAGCCTACGGAAGCCGGGCGGAGCAATCCAGCAGGGGCCATGCTGAGAGCAGGTTTCACCAGATCACAGCCCCCCAGTAAGCCTCCGATGACGTCACTGTGAGCCGTGACGGTGGGCGGTGGCCTGCAGGGCGCTCTGTGGGCGGGGCTATAGCGGTGGCTGGGGATGCTGCGAGTGGAGCGCAGTAACGTGTTGTCTCTCTGCCACTCTGCGTACTGACGGTTGAAGTCGTGGACGTAGATCATACAGGTGGACAGGTGACTCTCGGGCTCCCAGGTGTCTCCCTCTGACCCGTAACCTCTCCACCTGACCAGGTACTCCACCTTCCCCTTCTTATTCTTCCTCTTGTCCACGATCCTCTCCACCTGTTAAGAGTGAAACCACGACCTCATCAGATAAACAGCAGCCACAGATTATTCAGACATTAAGCCTTTAACTTCAGGTTATCAGTCTTTATATAATCCAAAAGAAAACTATTTAATATTCTGTAATCAGTCTTTATATAATCCAACTAACTCTTGAGCTAACTGAGCTAACACTGAGCTAACAGTACAGGCTAGTTAACCTACAGAAGTTAACGCAGCCTGAAGTTTGTATCAGACGAACTTCTGACTCACTTTAAAAGCTGCTAACTAACTAACTAGCTTCTTTTCTCGTAATGTTTAGAAAGTTTACTCGGAACTCCGCCGTTAGCTCTTGTTAGCATGTTAGCATTAGCTTACATTACCTCGTAGAACTCCTCCGTCGCCATGGAGCCTGTGCGCGTGCACGAGAAGCTTCTCGGAGCTTCTTCTTCACTGCAGCAGCAACATGGAGCCACATGAAGGAGGAAAAGAAGAAGATCAGCGTCCTCACCCAGCGAGCAGTTCACTAGCTGCTAGCCGTCAGTGCAACTGCATGACGCAACATCCGGGCTCGCTCACTCACCTTCAAAATAAAAGCACACGAAGTTTGTGAAGCTGAATTGTTCATTTATTTCTCCCATGAACTACAATTACTGTGTCTTTATGTAATTTACGAGGACAATGAATGTATAAATGAATGGATTGGAAAAACGTTTTTAAGAAAAGCCAATAAGATTGACCATACACAATAAACATCCCTTACTGTATTCCCTCCGTAATGCCAGGGCAGCCTATTACTCATCAGTAATAGAGAAACATAAGAACAACCCCAGGGTCCTCTTTAGCACTGTAGCCAGGCTGACAGAGAGTCACAGCTCTGTAGAGCCGTGTATTCCTATAGACCTCAGTAGTAATGACTTCATGAACTTCTTCAATGAAAAGATTTGAACTATTAGAGGCAAGATCGATGATCTCTTGCCCTCAACTACTGCCGATCTGTCATCAAGAGGAGTGGCCTTGGAAACGGCTGTATGCCCTGGTGTATATTTGGATAGCTTTTCTCCCATTAACCTAGACCAATTGTCCTCAACGGTTTCTACTTCTAAACCGTCTACCTGTCTCTTAGACCCCATCCCAACGAGGCTGCTTAAAGACGTGTTGCCTTTAATTGGCACCTCTCTGCTGGATATTGTTAATGTGTCTTTGCTAACAGGCCATGTACCACATTCCTTCAAAGTAGCTGTAATTAAACCTCTCCTGAAGAAGACCACTCTTAATCCAGAGGTGTTGGCTAACTACAGACCGATCTCTAACCTTCCCTTCCTCTCTAAGATCCTTGAGAAAGTAGTCGCAAATCAGTTGTGTGACTTTCTACATCAGAATAGTTTATTTGAGGAGTTTCAGTCAGGATTTAGAAAACACCACAGAGACAGCACTGGTGAAGATTACAAATGACCTCCTAATTGCATCAGATAAAGGACTCATCTCTGTACTGGTCTTGTTAGAGGTCTAACAAGACCAGTACAGAGATGAGTCCTTTATCATCACTAAGGTCTAACAAGACAAGTACAGAGATGGGTCCTTCATCAGCACTAAGGTCTAACAAGACCAGTACAGAGATGAGTCTTTAATCAGCACTAAGGTCTAACAAAACTACTAAAACATCTTTAATAAATCACATGAATCCTTAAAGTGCTGTTTTCCCCGCTACATTCGGTGTACAGTGCCGTCTTCCACCTTACATTCGGTGTACAGTGTCGTCTTCCCCGCTACATTCGGTGGACAGTACCGTCTTCCCCGCTACATTCGGTGGACAGTGCCGTCTTCCACCTTACCTTCGGTGGACAGTACCGTCTTCCCGGCTACATTCGGTGGACAGTACCGTCTTCCACCTTACATTCGGTGTACAGTGCCGTCCTCCACCTTACATTCGGTGTACAGTGCCGTCTTCCCCGCTACATTCGGTGGACAGTGTCGTCTTCCACCTTACATTCGGTGGACAGTGCCGTCTTCCCCGCTATATTCGGTGGACAGTACCGTCTTCCACCTTACATTCAGTGTACAGTGCCGTCTTCCCCGCTACATTCGGTGTACAGTGCCGTCTTCCCCGTTACCTTCGGTGGACAGTGCCGTCTTCCACCTTACATTCGGTGTACAGTGCCGTCTTCCCCGCTACATTCGGTGTACAGTGCGGTCTTCCCCGTTACCTTCGGTGGACAGTGTCGTCTTCCACCTTACATTCGGTGGACAGTGCCGTCTTCCCCGCTACATTCGGTGTACAGTGCCGTCTTCCACCTTACATTCGGTGTACAGTGCCGTCTTCCCCGCTACATTCGGTGTACAGTGCCGTCTTCCCCGTTACCTTCGGTGGACAGTGTCGTCTTCCACCTTACATTCGGTGGACAGTGCCGTCTTCCCCGCTACATTCGTTGGACAGTACCGTCTTCCACCTTACATTCAGTGTACAGTGCCGTCTTCCCCGCTACATTCGGTGTACAGTGCCGTCTTCCCCGTTACCTTCGGTGGACAGTGCCGTCTTCCACCTTACATTCGGTGTACAGTGCCGTCTTCCCCGTTACCTTCGGTGGACAGTGCCGTCTTCCACCTTACATTCGGTGTACAGTGCCGTCTTCCCCGCTACATTTGGTGGACAGTACCGTCTTCCACCTTACATTCGGTGTACAGTGCCGTCTTCCCCGCTACATTCGGTGGACAGTACCGTCTTCCACCTTACATTCGGTGTACAGTGCCGTCTTCCCCGCTACATTCGGTGTACAGTGCCGTCTTCCCCGTTACCTTCGGTGGACAGTGTCGTCTTCCACCTTACCTTCGGTGGACAGTGTCGTCTTCCACCTTACCTTCGGTGTACAGTGCCGTCTTCCCCGCTACATTCGGTGGACAGTGCCGTCTTCCACCTTACATTCGGTGTACAGTGCCGTCTTCCCCGTTACCTTCGGTGGACAGTGCCGTCTTCCACCTTACATTCGGTGTACAGTGCCGTCTTCCCCGCTACATTTGGTGGACAGTACCGTCTTCCACCTTACATTCGGTGTACAGTGCCGTCTTCCCCGCTACATTCGGTGGACAGTACCGTCTTCCACCTTACATTCGGTGTACAGTGCCGTCTTCCCCGCTACATTCGGTGTACAGTGCCGTCTTCCCCGTTACCTTCGGTGGACAGTGTCGTCTTCCACCTTACCTTCGGTGGACAGTGTCGTCTTCCACCTTACCTTCGGTGGACAGTGCCGTCTTCCACCTTACATTCGGTGGACAGTGCCGTCTTCCCCGTTACATTCAGTGATACGATGGGGATCGAGCCCCCTGATGGCAGACTGATGACTGTGGGAACGGTCACATGAGAATCATCAATAACTGTTGAACACACAATTTCCCCCTCACTGTCCTGATTGGCTACACAGCAGTTGTGATGTCATAAACCCTCCAGGTACGTCCAGGTGATGCTGACCATTTAATGTAAAACATTAAAGGAATTAAGTTGTTATTGAAATAACGGTTTTACTTGTAGACAGAAGGGGTTGAAGTGTTTTATTTGATCTCAGGTCAAAGACAAATGAAATGACTTAAAGCGTTCTGAAACTAAGTCTGGATCACGGCCCTCCTCCTGATCCGCCTCATCAGTCAGACTTCTTGTCGAGCCGGTTTGTGTGGCGCTGCAGTGATGGAGCCAGCAGCCCGACACTATCATCGTCATCGTCGGTCACGGTGGATCGGTTCTTACGGCAGAGATGAAACAAGACGGCAATGATGGCGAACGGGAAGCCGACCAGGAAGCAGCCGAGCAGCGGAGCTTTGCTGAACATGGGCTGGAGAGAGAGAAACACAGAGGACGGAGAGGTGAGACGTCCCTGAGACAGGACTGAGGACAAACAGGACAGGACTGAGAACAACAGGACTTACAGTCAGCGTGACTCTGATGTCGTAGATGAAACGTCTAACTCGCTGATCAACACCGTTTCCTCCCTGAAACTGAGGTCAGACCAAGAATAAGATTTTAGAAGTAATCAAACAGGCTGTTACACGTCCTCCTCCATCCTCAAGGTGAGTCTGGAGCCCTGACCTGGACGCTGCCATCCAGAACCCCGTTCAAGAAGTCAAGCAGCTGGCGCTCTGTCTCTACAGCGGTCGGAGGCAGGACGTAGCCGTCGCTGGACAGATTAACCACAATAAAGGACGGCACCACCACCTCACTGACAACGACAAGCAGAATCAGGTCAATCAGGGGTATGGAAGTGGACTTGTTCTGGGGTTACTGAAACATCTCAAGTCCTTAATGTCTCTAGTCCACATGAACATGGGAGACTAGACTTAAACACACAAAAAGGACTAGAGACGTGAAGGACTCGAGACTTTAAGGGCTAGACACTTTCGGACTACACACGTTAAGGACTAGACACATTAAGGACTAGACACATTAAGGACTAGAGTCATTAAGGTCTAGAGACATCAAGGACTAGAGACATTAAGGACTAGACATGTTAGGACTAGAGACTTAAGGACTAGAGTAATTAAGGACTAGAGACATTAAGAACACTAAGGACTAGAGACAGTCATGATTGAAACTAAGTCTTACCCCATCACAAGTCCATTAATGTAGTCACTCCCTTCCATGAAACCAAAGTAGAAGTCTCTGGAAAGACAGAAAGACAGATTCAGGTTTGTATCTCAGTACTTTGTTGTCCTGTGTATTTGTCTCCAATGAGACTCTGACCTGCTGTAGATGTCTCTATAGTCTGCAGACACTTTCTCCATGAGACTCTTATACCTGAGCAGGAAACAGGAAACGCATCACAGTGAGGACAGAGGACAGATGATGATGTCACATGGTGCTGGACGCAGTCTTACCTCCTGCTGTCCTCACAGAGACTCTTGTCCTCCACCAGTGCCAACGCCACTAGCTTATCTGTGGGAAAGAGGCGGAGTCACGTCACAGCAACCAATCAGACGCCTTGGATGGAGGCGGAGTCATATCAAAGCAACCAATCAGCAGCCTGGAATGTTCACTAGTCGTTTGAACTTGTTGTTTGTTGTTGTATCTAATTCTGCAGAACCGTGTGACTATTACAGCCAAGTGTGATGTAATCGAATCAAGAGATATAGCCGTGTTTGAGTGGGTGAGTGTCTCCCTGTAGTGAGTGTCTCCCTGTGGGTGAGTGTCTCCCTGTAGTGAGTGTCTCCCTGTGGGTGAGGGTCTCCCTGTGGGTGAGTGTCTCCCTGTAGTGAGTGTCTCCCTGTAGTGAGTGTCTCCCTGTGGGTGAGTGTCTCCCTGTGGGTGAGTGTCTCCCTGTAGTGAGTGTCTCCCTGTGGGTGAGTGTCTCTCTGTAGTGAGTGTCTCCCTGTAGTGAGTGTCTCTCTGTAGTGAGTGTCTCCCTGTGGGTGAGTGTCTCCCTGTGGGTGAGTGTCTCTCTGTAGTGAGTGTCTCTCTGTAGTGAGTGTCTCCCTGTGGGTGAGTGTCTCTCTGTAGTGAGTGTCTCCCTGTAGTGAGTGTCTCTCTGTAGTGAGTGTCTCCCTGTAGTGAGTGTCTCTCTGTAGTGAGTGTCTCCCTGTGGGTGAGTGTCTCCCTGTGGGTGAGTGTCTCTCTGTAGTGAGTGTCTCTCTGTAGTGAGTGTCTCTCTGTAGTGAGTGTCTCCCTGTGGGTGAGTGTCTCTCTGTAGTGAGTGTCTCCCTGTAGTGAGTGTCTCCCTGTAGTGAGTATCTCCCTGTAGTGAGTGTCTCTCTGTAGTGAGTGTCTCCCTGTAGTGAGTGTCTCCCTGTAGTGAGTGTCTCCCTGTGGGTGAGTGTCTCCCTGTAGTGAGTGTCTCTCTGTAGTGAGTGTCTCCCTGTAGTGAGTGTCTCCCTGTAGTGAGTGTCTCCCTGTGGGTGAGTGTCTCTCTGTAGTGAGTGTCTCCCTGTGGGTGAGTGTCTCCCTGTAGTGAGTGTCTCCCTGTAGTGAGTGTCTCTCTGTAGTGAGTGTCTCCCTGTGGGTGAGTGTCTCCCTGTAGTGAGTATCTCCCTGTAGTGAGTGTCTCCCTGTAGTGAGTGTCTCTCTGTAGTGAGTGTCTCCCTGTAGTGAGTGTCTCCCTGTGGGTGAGTGTCTCCCTGTAGTGAGTGTCTCCCTGTAGTGAGTGTCTCCCTGTAGTGAGTGTCTCCCTGTGGGTGAGTGTCTCCCTGTGGGTGAGTGTCTCCCTGTGGGTGAGTATCTCCCTGTAGTGAGTGTCTCCCTGTAGTGAGTGTCTCCCTGTGGGTGAGTGTCTCCCTGTAGTGAGTGTCTCCCTGTAGTGAGTGTCTCCCTGTGGGTGAGTGTCTCCCTGTAGTGAGTGTCTCCCTGTAGTGAGTGTCTCCCTGTGGGTGAGTGTCTCCCTGTAGTGAGTGTCTCCCTGTAGTGAGTGTCTCTCTGTAGTGAGTGTCTCCCTGTAGTGAGTGTCTCCCTGTAGTGAGTGTCTCCCTGTGGGTGAGTGTCTCCCTGTAGTGAGTGTCTCCCTGTGGGTGAGTGTCTCCCTGTGGGTGAGTGTCTCCCTGTGGGTGAGTGTCTCCCTGTAGTGAGTGTCTCCCTGTGGGTGAGTGTCTCCCTGTAGTGAGTGTCTCCCTGTGGGTGAGTGTCTCCCTGTAGTGAGTGTCTCCCTGTAGTGAGTGTCTCCCTGTAGTGAGTGTCTCCCTGTGGGTGAGTGTCTCCCTGTAGTGAGTGTCTCCCTGTGGGTGAGTGTCTCCCTGTAGTGAGTGTCTCCCTGTGGGTGAGTATCTCCCTGTAGTGAGTGTCTCCCTGTGGGTGAGTGTCTCCCTGTAGTGAGTGTCTCCCTGTGGGTGAGTGTCTCCCTGTAGTGAGTGTCTCCCTGTAGTGAGTGTCTCCCTGTAGTGAGTGTCTCCCTGTGGGTGAGTGTCTCCCTGTAGTGAGTGTCTCCCTGTGGGTGAGTGTCTCCCTGTAGTGAGTGTCTCCCTGTAGTGAGTGTCTCCCTGTAGTGAGTGTCTCCCTGTGGGTGAGTGTCTCCCTGTAGTGAGTGTCTCTCTGTAGTGAGTATCTCTCTGTAGTGAGTGTCTCTCTGTAGTGAGTGTCTCCCTGTAGTGAGTGTCTCCCTATGGGTGAGGCTCAGACTGTAGTGAGTGTCTCCCTGTAGTGAGTGTCTCCCTGTAGTGAGTGTCTCCCTGTAGTGAGTGTCTCTCTGTAGTGAGTATCTCTCTGTAGTGAGTGTCTCCCTGTAGTGAGTATCTCTCTGTAGTGAGTGTCTCTCTGTAGTGAGTGTCTCCCTGTGGGTGAGTGTCTCCCTGTAGTGAGTGTCTCCCTGTGGGTGAGTGTCTCCCTGTGGGTGAGTATCTCCCTGTAGTGAGTGTCTCCCTGTAGTGAGTGTCTCCCTGTAGTGAGTGTCTCCCTGTAGTGAGTGTCTCCCTGTAGTGAGTGTCTCCCTATGGGTGAGGCTCAGACTGTAGTGAGTATCTCCCTGTAGTGAGTGTCTCCCTGTAGTGAGTGTCTCCCTATGGGTGAGGCTCAGACTGTAGTGAGTGTCTCCCTGTAGTGAGTGTCTCCCTGTAGTGAGTGTCTCCCTGTAGTGAGTGTCTCTCTGTAGTGAGTGTCTCCCTGTAGTGAGTGTCTCCCTATGGGTGAGGCTCAGACTGTAGTGAGTGTCTCCCTGTAGTGAGTGTCTCCCTATGGGTGAGGCTCAGACTGTAGTGAGTGTCTCCCTCCCGTACCTGACTCCCCCATGGCATACAGGGTGTAGCTGTCGATTCTCAGGTAGTTTGGGAAACGTTCTCTGTTGATCCACGACTTCAGGTCACCGTCAAGTTTCTCTGGAGCAAAAAGTCATGAAAGAGCACATTTTAAACAATAAGACTTCCTGTCACAGGAGAGCCAATCAGCTCCCTCGTTCAACTGCACACAGTGAAATGCTCTCCTCTCTCATCAACTGCACATTGACAACTTCATCTGTCATTAAAGCTGCTGCCACCGCTTCAATTATCTACACTGCTCTCCTGCTTCAACGACATCAGTGTTTTCATACAAACAGACACTTCAACCCTCTTTAGTGCTCACACTTCAACCCTCTTTAGTGCTCACACTTCAACTCCCTCTAGTGCTCACACTTCAACCCTCTTTAGTGCTCACTCTTCAACCCTCTTTAGTGCTCACACTTCAACCCTCTTTAGTGCTCACTCTTCAACTCCCTCTAGTGCTCACACTTCAACCCTCTTTAGTGCTCACACTTCAACCCTCTTTAGTGCTCACACTTCAACTCCCTCTAGTGCTCACACTTCAACCCTCTTTAGTGCTCACACTTCAACCCTCTTTAGTGCTCACACTTCAACTCCCTCTAGTGCTCACACTTCAACCCTCTTTAGTGCTCACACTTCAACTCACTTTAGTGCTCACACTTCAACCCTCTTTAGTGCTCACACTTCAACCCTCTTTAGTGCTCACACTTCAACTCACTTTAGTGCTCACACTTCAACTCACTTTAGTGCTCACACTTCAACCCTCTTTAGTGCTCACACTTCAACCCTCTTTAGTGCTCACACTTCAACCCTCTTTAGTGCTCACACTTCAACCCTCTTTAGTGCTCACACTTCAACTCACTTTAGTGCTCACACTTCAACCCTCTTTAGTGCTCACACTTCAACTCACTTTAGTGCTCACACTTCAACCCTCTTTAGTGCTCACACTTCAACCCTCTTTAGTGCTCACACTTCAACTCACTTTAGTGCTCACACTTCAACTCACTTTAGTGCTCACACTTCAACCCTCTTTAGTGCTCACACTTCAACCCTCTTTAGTGCTCACACTTCAACCCTCTTTAGTGCTCACACTTCAACCCTCTTTAGTGCTCACACTTCAACTCACTTTAGTGCTCACACTTCAACTCACTTTAGTGCTCACACTTCAACCCTCTTTAGTGCTCACTCTTCAACCCTCTTTAGTGCTCACACTTCAACCCTCTTTAGTGCTCACACTTCAACCCCCTTTAGTGCTCACACTTCAACTCACTTTAGTGCTCACACTTCAACTCACTTTAGTGCTCACACTTCAACCCTCTTTAGTGCTCACTCTTCAACCCTCTTTAGTGCTCACACTTCAACCCTCTTTAGTGCTCACACTTCAACCCTCTTTAGTGCTCACACTTCAACCCTCTTTAGTGCTCACACTTCAACCCTCTTTAGTGCTCACACTTCAACCCTCTTTAGTGCTCACACTTCAACTCACTTTAGTGCTCACACTTCAACCCTCTTTAGTGCTCACTCTTCAACCCTCTTTAGTGCTCACACTTCAACTCACTTTAGTGCTCACACTTCAACCCTCTTTAGTGCTCACACTTCAACTCACTTTAGTGCTCACACTTCAACCCCCTTTAGTGCTCACACTTCAACTCACTTTAGTGCTCACACTTCAACTCCCTTTAGTTTGTACACAAACTTCAACTCCCTCTAGTGCTCACACTTCAACTCCCTTTTTGCCTGATCCGATGGGAGGTCAAAGGTCAGGGATATCGTATTTGTACAGATTGTAAATCCCTCTAAGGATAATTTCCCACAAACTTCAACTCCCTTTGGTGCTCACATTTCAACTCTTGTGGTTAAAGGACAACCATGGTGTCTCCTGGTGTCTCACAGTTAAAGGACAACCATGGTGTCTCCTGGATAAAGTACAATCATGGTGTCTCCTGGTGTCTCACAGTTAAAGGACAACCATGGTGTCTCCTGGTGTCTCACAGTTAAAGGACAACCATGGTGTCTCCTGGATAAAGGACAACCATGGTGTCTCCTAATGTCTCACAGTTAACGGACAACCCTGGTGTCTCCTGGTGTCTCACAGTTAAAGGACAACCCTGGTGTCTCCTGGTGTATCACAGTTAAAGGACAACCCTGGTGTCTCATGGTTAAACCTGCTCTGTACACTGAGCGACAAACCTACTGTAAATGTGAGATGGAACACAATGAACATCAGTCATCAACAACCTGACAGAGGTCAGAGGTCAGAAGTTGTCTTACCGTCGAAAGTGAAGTATGTTCCGTCTTTAAAAACCACCACAGCCGGCAGAGATGGGAGGGAGACCACCTAGACACATGGAACAGGTTTAACCAGAAACACTGAAAAGAATCACCAGTTCAGGTCTAGAGGCATTTTACGTCCTCTACCGTCCTCTACCGTCCTCTACCGTCCTCTACCGTCCTCTACCGTATAGCATCCTCTAATGTCCTCTACTGCCCTCTACCGTCCTCTACCATCATCTAATTAGGGTCCTCGTGACGACTTCGTCGTAGAGGAACCTATTGTTTTTCTAGGAATTATCATTATTTTCTCTAAGGAATGTTGCCCTTTTGGGGCCTTTATCATATCCCAAACGTTCTTAAATTTCACATGCATATCAGGACTGGCGAAAAACACAACATTTTGGGTATTAAAAAAATTCTCTATAGCACCCCCTTGTGGCAAAAAGCCCACACCTTTTGCTAACAATGACCGATTGACTTTAAATTTGGTACACATGTCCACTTGGACCTGCTCTACAAAAAAATTCGCCAACTTAGATTTTGGTAATAAAACAAGTTTTTTCCATTTTCTCCTAAACATTGGGTCCGATCTTTACGAAAACTTCTGTGGTTCATTATTGGTTCAATTTCATCAAACGTTATCAAAAGCTTGTTGATATCTCATTGCATTCAGAAGATATGGGACAATGAACTTCTAAGGGGTGTGGCCTCATATTTAAAGACACATAACTTCCAAATGACTTAGATTATATATCCACATTGCATCCCTTAGCATTCCTTAATTTTTTCATAATATTTGAACATTAGGGGGCACTGCAGTCAATTGCTCAATATCGCCATTTTTAGCCTTGGGGAGTTTTAAAACAGTGAACTCCTCCTTGAGATTAAACCCGATTCATTCCAAAATCGGGCAGTGTGATCTTGAGACCTTAGCAATGAAAAGTTATCAAAGGATTTTAATATAAAATATAAAACTACGTTTTTTTAACTCGGCCATACATTATGTAATCGGCTCCATATTTCTCATATGTCAGGACATACTGACCCTGAAGACATCCATATGGTAATGTTAAATTCTAGTCATAACGCCACCTAGTGGCAACAGTCAGTTACATGTTTTATACTTTTATACCCTTCACCTCACAGATTAACCAGATCCCTCTCAGAATGTGTCAAAATAGACTTAAGACCTTGATAATGCTTCACTGTGAAGATTGTATGGACTCGTTGAAGGGCGGCGAGTTGGAGCATCGGCGAAGTTTGATCCTTCGCCATGACCGAATAAACCAATGTAACATGCTCAAATTTAACTTACACACATTTAAAGTCAAAGATGTAGTTACCTGATTAGCATTAGCCTCTGTTAGCTGTCCCCCGGCAGCCCCCGAGCAGCCGGATGGCTGGGTGACTGTTCAAAGGGGTTTTAAGTCTAAACAGAAGCCCACTGAGCACCACCAACCTCTTCACGTTTCAAACCAGTTTTCCCCACTCAGCGACGCACCCACTGAGAAACCCACTCTGGTTATAGGTAGCTCCATAGTCAGAAACGTGAAGATAGGGAAGCCAGGGACCAAAGTCATATGCATCCCGGGGGCCAGAGCGGGCGACATTGAATCTTGTTTAAAACTGCTGGCTAAAGATGAGCGTAGTTACAGTAAGATTATAATACACGCCGGCGGTAATGACTCCCGACTGCGGCGGTCGGAGGTCACTAAAATGAATGTGGAATCGGTGTGTACTTATGCCAAGACAATGTCGGACACCGTAGTTTTCTCTGGCCCTCTCCCCAATCTGATCAATGATGACATGTATAGCCGCATGTCGTCATTCAACCGCTGGTTGTCCAGGTGGTGCCCAGCAAACAATGTGGGCTACATAGATAACTGGAGGACTTTCTGGGGAAAGCCTGATCTGATGAGTCCAGACGGCATTCATCCCACTTGGGATGGAGCGCGTCTCATTTCTGTGAACATGGCCAAGTTGATTAACGGACTTAATCCATGACCCAGAGTTCAGATCAGGAAGCAGAAGCAGAGTTGTAGTCTTCCACCCTTCTCTGCACTTCCATTGGAGCAGTTACCCACCCTTAACCTTAACTCTATAGAGACTGTGTCTGTCCCACGGCCACTTAAATTAATTAAATCAAAAGTAACCAGAAGAGGAGTCATACTAAATAACCTCATACAGGTTAACATCACTACTGCAACAGTGCAACAAAAGATAATTAAATGTGGACTCCTAAATATTAGATCTCTGTCATCTAAAGCTGTATTAGTAAATGATTTAATATCAGACAATCACATTGATTTATTGTGTCTTACTGAAACCTGGCTGAGCCATGAAGAATATGTCAGCCTAAATGAATCAACTCCTCCAAGTCATATTAATACTCACATTCCTCGAGGCACCGGCCGAGTCCTCTAATGTCCTCTAATGTGCTTTACCATCCTCTAATGTCCTCTACCGTCCTCTACCATCCTCTACCGTCCTCTACCGTCCTCTAATGTCCTTTACTGTCCTCTACCATCTTCTACCGTCCTCTAATGTCCTCTACCGTCCTCTAATGTCCTCTACCGTCTTCTACCGTCCTCTAATGTCTTCTAATGTCCTCTAATGTCCTCTACCGTCTTCTACCGTCCTCTAATGTCTTCTAATGTCCTCTAATGTCCTCTACCGTCCTCTAATGTCCTCTACCGTCCTCTAATGTCCTCTACCGTCTTCTACCGTCCTCTACCGTCCTCTAATGTCCTCTACCGTCTTCTACCGTCTTCTACCGTCCTCTAATGTCTTCTAATGTCCTCTAATGTCTTCTACCGTCCTCTAATGTCTTCTAATGTCCTCTACCGTCCTCTAATGTCCTCTACCGTCTTCTACCGTCCTCTACCGTCCTCTAATGTCCTCTACCGTCTTCTACCGTCTTCTACCGTCCTCTAATGTCTTCTAATGTCCTCTAATGTCCTCTACCGTCTTCTACCATCCTCTAATGTCTTCTAATGTCCTCTACCGTCCTCTACCGTCTTCTACCGTCCTCTAATGTCCTCTACCGTCTTCTACCGTCCTCTAATGTCCTCTAATGTCTTCTACCGTCCTCTAATGTCTTCTAATGTCCTCTAATGTCCTCTACCGTCCTCTAATGTCCTTTACTGTCCTCTACCGTCTTCTACCGTCCTCTACCGTCTTCTACCGTCCTCTACCGTCTTCTACCGTCCTCTAATGTCTTCTAATGTCCTCTAATGTCTTCTACCGTCCTCTAATGTCCTCTACCGTCTTCTACCGTCTTATACCGTCCTCTAATGTCTTCTAATGTCCTCTAATGTCTTCTACCGTCCTCTAATGTCTTCTAATGTCCTCTAATGTCTTCTACCGTCCTCTAATGTCTTCTAATGTCCTCTACCGTCTTCTACCGTCCTCTAATGTCCTCTACCGTCCTCTACTGTCCTCTAATGTCCTCTACCGTCTTCTACCGTCTTCTACCGTCCTCTAATGTCTTCTAATGTCCTCTAATGTCCTCTACCGTCTTCTACCGTCCTCTAATGTCTTCTAATGTCCTCTACCGTCCTCTAATGTCCTCTACCGTCCTCTACCGTCCTCTACCGTCCTCTAATGTCCTCTACCGTCTTCTACCGTCCTCTAATGTCTTCTACCGTCCTCTAATGTCTTCTAATGTCTTCTACCGTCCTCTAATGTCTTCTAATGTCCTCTAATGTCTTCTACCGTCCTCTAATGTCTTCTAATGTCCTCTAATGTCCTCTACCGTCCTCTAATGTCCTCTACCGTCTTCTACCGTCCTCTAATGTCCTCTACCGTCTTCTACCGTCTTCTACCGTCCTCTAATGTCTTCTAATGTCTTCTAATGTCCTCTACCGTCCTCTAATGTCCTCTACCGTCTTCTACCGTCCTCTAATGTCCTCTAATGTCTTCTACCGTCCTCTAATGTCTTCTAATGTCCTCTACCGTCCTCTAATGTCCTCTACCGTCTTCTACCGTCCTCTAATGTCCTCTACCGTCTTCTACCGTCCTCTAATGTCTTCTAATGTCCTCTAATGTCCTCTACCGTCTTCTACCATCCTCTAATGTCTTCTAATGTCCTCTACCGTCCTCTAATGTCCTCTACCGTCTTCTACCGTCCTCTACCGTCCTCTAATGTCCTCTACCGTCTTCTACCGTCCTCTAATGTCCTCTAATGTCTTCTACCGTCCTCTAATGTCTTCTAATGTCCTCTAATGTCCTCTAATGTCCTCTACCGTCCTCTAATGTCCTCTACCGTCCTCTAATGTCCTCTACCGTCTTCTACCGTCCTCTACCGTCTTCTACCGTCTTCTACCGTCTTCTACCGTCCTCTAATGTCTTCTACCGTCCTCTAATGTCCTCTACCGTCCTCTAATGTCCTCTACCGTCTTCTACCGTCCTCTAATGTCCTCTACCGTCTTCTACCGTCTTCTACCGTCCTCTAATGTCTTCTAATGTCCTCTAATGTCCTCTACCGTCCTCTAATGTCTTCTACCGTCCTCTACCGTCCTCTAATGTCTTCTAATGTCCTCTACCGTCCTCTAATGTCCTCTACCGTCTTCTACCGTCTTCTACCGTCCTCTAATGTCTTCTAATGTCCTCTAATGTCCTCTACCGTCCTCTAATGTCTTCTACCGTCCTCTACCGTCCTCTAATGTCTTCTAATGTCTTCTACCGTCCTCTAATGTCTTCTAATGTCCTCTAATGTCTTCTAATGTCCTCTACCGTCCTCTAATGTCTTCTACCGTCCTCTACCGTCCTCTAATGTCTTCTAATGTCCTCTACCGTCCTCTAATGTCCTCTAATGTCTTCTACCGTCCTCTAATGTCTTCTAATGTCCTCTAATGTCTTCTAATGTCCTCTACCGTCCTCTAATGTCTTCTACCGTCCTCTACCGTCCTCTAATGTCTTCTAATGTCCTCTACCGTCCTCTAATGTCCTCTAATGTCTTCTACCGTCCTCTAATGTCTTCTAATGTCCTCTAATGTCCCCTCAGTCAGTCAAACCTTGGGCAGGACGTCTCTGGTTGAAGAGAAGAAGTAGGTGTGAACGATCATCGTCTCTGCTGCTGATGTGTAGTTTCCCTAAAACACAACAGAGGTCAGGTGTGTGTGTCTGTGTGTGTGTGTGTGTGTCTGTCTGCCTGTGTGTGTGTGTCTCTGTGTGTGTCTGTCTGCCTGTGTGTGTCTGTGAGTGTGTGTGTGTGTCTGTCTGCCTGTGTGTGTGTTTGTCTGTCTGTCTGCCTGTGTGTGTGTGTGTGTCTGTCTTCCTGTGTGTGTGTGTGTGTGTGTGTCTGTCTGCCTGTGTGTGTCTGTGAGTGTGTGTGTGTGTCTGTCTTCCTGTGTGTGTGTGTGTTTGTCTGTCTGTCTGCCTGTGTGTGTGTGTGTGTGTGTGTGTCTGTCTTCCTGTGTGTGTGTGTGTGTGTGTG